>NW_010973199.1:1168987-1185364 GCF_000737465.1 Haliaeetus leucocephalus
AGTGGGGTGGGGGGGGGGGGGGGGGGGGAGTAAAACTCATGGGTTGAGATAAGAACAGTTTACTAATTGAAATAAAATATAATAATAGTAGTGAAAAGGAAGATAACAAAAAGAGAGATAAAACCCAAGAAAGACAAGTGATGCACAAGGCAATTGCTCACCACCCACTGACCGATGCCTGAGCAGCGCTCTGCCCCTTCTGGCCAACTCCCCCCAGTTTGTATACTGGCCATGACATCCTATGGTATGGAATATCCCTTTGGCAGGTTCGGGTCAGCTGTCCCGGCTATACTCCCTCCCAGCTTCTTGTGCACCTCTTCACTTGCAGAGCATGGGAAACTGAGAAATCCTTGACTTAGGATAAGCACTACATAGCAACAACTAAAACATCAGTGTGTTATCAACGTTATTCTCACACTGAATCCAGAACACAGCACTGTACCAGCTGCTAGGAAGAAAATGAACTATCCCAGCTGAAACCAAGACACGCTGTACCAACTTTATATAAGGAACTTTGCCACTTGTCTTTATCCCCACAAACAAAAGGGATTTGATCAATACCTTCAGCTTACAGCTTTCGGCATACTCTAGCAGTAGGGGCTTTTGCCAAAATCAGTATTTTATAATATAAATTCAGCATAATGGGGAAATTATTCAGCCATTGATATTCTCTGTTCAGAGGTAAGTAGCTCAGTACAGTCAAGTTAATACTGGAGACCTCTACGTTATTACACCTAGATGACAGCAGCACCCAGCGAGAGCTCAGCCAGGCTGCAGCCCGCTTGTGCTGAACGATGTACAAATGCAGACCATTTGCAAACGTGTGCAGTGGCTTAGCCTTACTAATGTGAATATTTAAACTTTTTTTAGTATGGCTGACTGTAGGACAATAAAATTAAGGAAGTGTGTCAGGTTTTACAGAACGAGGGACACAACCAGCAGCATGTGCAGGTTTGCCAAAACTAACAGAACAGCACACAAATTAAAAATGTTTTGCCCAAGGCTGCATCAGTTACATTCATAGGATTACAAGGAAAACCTGTTTTGTTGATAGATGAGAATCCAGCTCTTCAGTAAATGTATGTAATCTTACCCTAATAGCTCTTATGGGTGACATCACTTACAAAGCAAAATGTTTGCAGCCAGGAATGGAGGGACATGATTTGCAGCAGCTATACAGCACTTAACACCACAGTAGCTCTCAAGGGCATGTTTTCTTTCTGGGTTTGGGCATCTTTCCAGATGTAACAGAGACATGAAATACTACCTATGTAACATAAGGTTATAGAATAGGTTTAGCATGGAAGGGACCTCTGGAGATCATCTAGTCCATCCCCCCTGGTCTGAGCGCGTCCAACAGGGTCAGGTTGCTCAGGACCATGTACAGTCAAGTTTTTAATAGCTCCAAGGATGGAGACTCTGCTTTGCTGAGCAACCTCTTCCAGTGTTTGACCACCATTAGGGTAATTTTTTTTTCTTGCACCTAATTAGAATTCCTATTGTTCACACATGTCCTTTCCTTCTCATAGGAAGGTGAAAAGTTTCTTCAATAATCTTCTAAAATAAGAGAAATAAAATAAGGCCAAATAAAAAATTAAATTTGTCAAAACTGTCTGAAGCAAGCAGAAATTTCTTACAATATATCTGGGAGTATCTGTTTGCAATTTTGTCCTTTACTGGAGGACTGATAATTACTATCTCTGGAACAAGACAGAATTAGTATTACTTCAAACCTTTATCAGTTTAGTTTGCCTTGTGATAATTTTGGGCATCGAATTTGCTTGCACACCTTTTTAACATTAAGTCAATAGAACTACTCAGAGGATGTAAATTACAGAAAATACATTTATTATTCAGGTTTTGAGCTGTAGTTTTACGTGGTTCAAAGGCACAAGAGGCTAGGATACTCCAGATAGATAGCCTTAAAATCTAGATAATGAAGATGCAGACAGCAAAAACAAGAGAGTCACACTAATGACCCTGCATGGCATTGCCCAGCACTCAGACTCCTGGGGAACGAGTTCCTGTTCCTCAGCCCAGGCAGGTTTCTTGCCTTTGTCCCACACTACACCTGAGCTACTAAGCCCTGTGGGGAGCTGGGACAAGGCTACTGGATGGACTAGAAGGACTTCGCTGTTTGTCACTTACTTCTAAGCATTGGGCAGTTTGGTTGCAGTGATGGTTCAGACCCAGCTGCTGGACATCCTGAAGAAAAGACTATTGGACTTGTGCAGATCAGAACTGCAACTGCGGGGGACACTGTGGGTTTGTGGATGCAAACACTGCGTTAGTGCACAGACAGCCAGCTAGCACATAGCAAACCTGACTTATTCGGGACATACAGGACTGGACAGGTAATAGGTGTGGTGTGCCTGTAGAAATTGTGAGGAGTATCTCTTATCTGTGCCAGACTTCATGTGCTTCTGTCAGGGAAATCACAGGAACGCAGCAGTACTACTGCAGGGTGCAATGCAGATGCTGCCTACTGCTGCTGGACTCAAGCTGGTTCTGACAGGGGCAAAAACATGTTTTCACTGTGCTGCATAGGGTAATATCTGCAGCACCAATATTGATCATTGCTGTTGAGAATTGACTATTTCTCACATATATTTGGATTCTGAATTTTTTGAGAAATGCTGCAAGAATTTTTCCTTCTCAGCTCTTTACTTCAGTCACTTCTAAATCTCTGAGCTGAAACTAAGCCAAAATTTTCATGTATAGGCTATAGTCAAAGCTCATTCAAAGGGGAAAAGATGATTGAGTTCTTGAATAGTAAAAACAGATTATTTTCTATTTTAACTCATTCTCTTTGTTGCTATATTATTATTATTAAAAACAGCTTTATTATTAACTAGGCAAAGCACTGGTTTTATTAGGAGTTTTCATCCAATCTTCTTGTTCCAGAAATTTATGTTTTGGCATCCATGAGAAAATATGCCCACCTCTGGAAATAAATGCCAGGAAATCTCCATTTGTATGTGCCCATTTGCAAACATTACACAGCGAAAGCCACTGAAGATTGTATTCTGGTTCTGCATTACCTTTTCTGTGATATTTTTTTCTAACAATGAAGCATGTCACCAGCTGAAGTCTTCTGGACACTAAGTCCTTCCAGTATCTGGTTCAGTTTACACTGGAACATCTCTTGAGGATAGGCCAATGCCCAAATTCATACCCAGCGGCATCTGCCAGATGTGAGAAAGGCTGCCTGATCCCCATAACTCGATATACAAAAAATAATTGACCTCGTGAGGCAAGAACATATTAGGAAGTATCCACACGTCTGCACACGTGGATGCCAGGCTTGAGACCGGTAAACTCCCTTCGCCCCCACACATGCTGTCATGCCTGACGGGCTCCAATCAACAGTTATTGGTGCTCCTGCTGTGCCTAACGGTCTTATGGCAGTTGGTAGGGGCAAATCCACCCTCTCCGTGGGAGAATGCAGAGCTGTTCCCAGGAGGACACTTCCCTGTGGTGCATTGTGAGACTTGCTTTTTCTTAGCAGGCTCAAGGGCAGAAGTTGTGTTAGTCTGCCAAGGCATATGGCTTTGCAGGGCCTGCACACTGTTTGGTTCTGTGTTTACTGGCAATTGTGGTTTGGGACACTAGATCAGAGAGGCAGTTCATCATTATGCGAAGGCATTGAGTATGGAGACTGAACACGGAGCATATGATAAATCTGGCAAACAAGATGAATGCTGCGTTCTCATCCATCAACACTTAAGGAGCAGCAGAACAAGACGCAGCATGGTAGGTGGGATTATACTGCCTTGCTGACATGGGATGACTAGTAATGGCTCCACAACGTCTGGAGGATGTCATGGCTGCAAGGGAGGTACTCCAGCCTTTCAGGGCCAGGGTACATGACTGAAGAAATCTATTCAGGTACTGAAATGGGCTCTCAGCAATTCTACTTTGCAGTCCAGTACATTTAGAAGATTCAGGGTAGGGTTGGCCTGTGCATGTGGAACACAAAAGTAAAACGGCACTGGCTTGAACATATCTGGATGTCAAGATTGCAAAAGCATGCACATACAGCCATGACTTGCTTTTGTCACAGTCTGTAACTGGAAAACTAGAGGCAAATATGTTTTTGTGGAGCAGAGCCTACACACTGGTGGATCCCTTAGCCAAACCATGTGCCCTCATAAGAGCTATAGACTTAAGGTTAAAGCAGGCAACAGAAATTAGGGATGCCATATGTGCTCAAATTCATGCCACGCCTGACAATTCTAATGAGTAATTACTCACTGCAAATACATGTGCTGTTTTGTGGATTGTGAACTGTTGTTAGACATGTTGTACTGATAGCTTACAGATTTTAAAGTGCTTCTTTTGCCTTTTGGGGTGGGGTTTGGGGGTGGTTTGTTTTTTTTAAGAGCGCTCCTGGGATGAGGGCACTGTTAATCTTTATGGAGTATTTTGTGCCTAATTAATTGTAAGGACTTAGGTATCTGAGGGCCTTTATTTTCCTTCACAGAATAAAATATCAATTAAAATGTAAATCTCTGAGATTGCTGGCTTGGGGACATGGGGATCCCTATAATTGAACTGTGTAGATTACTCACTGTTTCCAAATACATTAATAATATGTTGGCACAGCTGCTCCTTCTCGTTTCCTTACAATTAAATGTACAATACCAAGTGTTAAAAACAAACAATGACCTGTATTAATTTTGCCAATGTATGCAACGGGGTTAAAATAGTTGTGTAGTTAGAACACCTGATTGATAATAACAGTTAATGGTCCCCATCAAAAAGACTGCAACCTGCATGAACAAAAACTGATGAAAAATGAAGGAGTTTCACTTACCTTCTTGCCTCTTCTCATTTCCTTTCCCTTTCATGTCTGTACTTGGACATGTGATGCAGGGCTGGCTAGAGACTACCTGGATGAGAACTCTTTCTCCCCTTCATTTGCTTGAGCTGTCCGTCTCCCTGGAATCGTCTTCACTCTGTGGCAGCAAAAATGGAAAGGCCAGCTTAACTCCCTGTTAAGCATCTGCAAAGGAATCTTTGCAGTGAAAGGCACGTGCATCTCTCCAGAACAAGACACAGAGGTCCGACCCACGCTGCGGGGAGAAGGGAGCTGTGTACTCATAACCCTGTACAAGACCCACAAGAAAACATGCTGGAAGTTGCTTAGGGTGGTTGTGAACCAGCATTGCTTTCCCTAACCTCGACTTGTCTCCTTCTTATTCCACAGACGGGTGCAAACTTCTCTGCTCTGTTCCTCCTGCATTTCTCTACCTCCTGGAACATGGCCTCTCTCTTTTGCCTCTGCGGCAGTATCTTCCACAGCTCCCTGCCTAAACTCCCTCCAGAGGAGCAGCAGTATGCTCAGCCTTCTGGCAGCACAGCTTATCTTGCAGATCTCAGAGTTCCATGCAGAATCCACCCAGCTACAACTCCTTAACAAGAGAAGGAATCCCGCCACTACTACTTCTGTATATCAAGATGTAAGGTTAAAACCTTCCTTCCTCTTAATATACCATTTATTTGAAGGTTGATGCACAGAAATAGCAAAACAACAATTAAGCATAACTGAATGCTCTGAGCAACTGTAAAATTACAACATGAGCATTTTCCTTTATTTTTCATTAAAGAAAATTCTGACATCCTGTAGCAGAGGAGACAACGTGGTATCCTAGGGGTTAGAGCACTTCCCTGGGAAGTGAAATATCTGACCTTTAGGTCCTCTTCACCCTAAAGAATTTGAATCTGTACTTCTCAATAAAATGCCTAATCATGCTACAAAATAGGCTACAGCAGCAGTGTTCTCTGTCCGTCCTGCTGAAGCAGAGCCAATGTACAGCACTGAGTGCAAGTTTAATGGGACCAGGGAGAGGGGACAAGCAATAGGCGACCTGTGTGTAGCACAGCGAGAAGAGGACTCCCAGCAGTTCATGAGTCCTGAAGAGTTTTGTTCCTTGCTCCAAACGATACTTACGTATTTTAGCTTGTGATGCCCAAAACAAGCAGGACTAGCAGCAGAAAATCAGGGCTTTCACCCCTTCACTTAGGGTTTAATGAAAAAAAAAAAAGCCATCATCATCTCATCTGTACTTCCTTGTTCATTTGCATTAGGAGTTTACTTCAACTTTAAAAGCTCCTTGCTACACTGAACTGGAATTATGAGGGCCTTCCATGTGATACTTAATACCACTGCCTGGCAGGATGAAGCCTTTACTTTGCAAGCTTCAGAGTGGAATTTGAAAGAATGTTGCTGATTGCAATCTGTACTGAGCAAAGCAGTTAAGCATGTGCTTTGCTTTCTTTTTGTCAGAATTTGAAATTTTGAAGCAAGAGACTAAAACAAGAAACAAGCTGTCTTCTGGCAACAGAAAGATACAAGTATAAAGACACCATCAACTCAATACACAATGCATTTATGTCTTTAGTCTCCTCTGAAGTAATACAAACTGCCAAAACTAAATTCAAATAAATTTTCAAGATGCTGTTTTCTTTGGTTTTTTCCCTTGGTATTAGTTTCTGTACTTTGGTGGGCTCTGTCTGGATGTGTCTTCAATCTCACATTGGTAATTTCATCTCCAGGTCCCATGCGCTGTCGTACCCAACCTTTCCAATACTGTATGCGTTTCCCACCATGAGCAGTCTGTATGCAGCTGCAGTCCCTGCTGCTGAAGCATTTCAGCACCATGTCTCGCTGTCTTCAGCCGCAGTATTGAGCCCCCACAAAACATCCATGTTTGGACCCCAGACAGCCTTTTGGCTTGCACCACTGTAAGTTCTCTTGACTCCACAATGATCAATGCCATATGACATTAGAATAAAAGCACTAGGTGTGGAATGGTTGCTGGAGGTGACTTATTGATATGTCCCCTCTTAAGAGGAGGTGAACCTCCAGGGTGGGATGTAGTGGATATACACAAAATCTGTTCCATAATAGTTCCCTAAGCAACATAACCTGCAACCTTAGATGTTAGCAACCAGGGGAGCTTGATATGCTGGCTCTGAGAAACAACACGGAGGGTGAAACAGAGTGGAGACACCACGGCCAGGCTCTGTGATAGCACTGCAAGGATAGAGAACTGGAACTACTGGAACAAGAATGGAAGGTCCCTGCATTGAATCCACTGAAGCAAGGAGGTGAAACAATGGGGTTCTGTCAATGCTATGGCCTTACTTCTGATTTATATCAGAAGTGCCCAGTTCTGGAGTAGTGATGTGCTAAATCATGTTCTCTGGGTGAACTTTGCTCATTATAATGTCATTATAATACCAAAACACACCTCCATCCCAAAACCTACCCACCTTCAATGTGCAACCACCCCTCACTGAGCATGCACTCTGAATTTTCTCTAGCATATACATTCAAAAGTAAAGTGAGGAGATTTTACACCAATCATAACAAAGGTATGTATGACTAGAGTCACTCAAGCTCTACCTAAAAATAAGAAAATAGTATAAAAGGGCTTAGGAGTGGAGGAATGCTAGGGAAGATACCATCATAGACAAGTCGGAAGGACATCGGTGACTTCTGGGATCAGTCGACATGCTGAACCTCTCTTCCCCCCCACAGGGACACCTATTGGGTAAGACTCGAACCCTCGGTTATACCAAGTGCTTCCCCGGGAAACTTAGAAATCTCTATAGCATTTTTCCATAATTTAGTGTGCTTGTAGTCAACTATATTATTATTTGCACATGCTTTGCAGACAGTGTATTTATCACTGATAATCCAAAAGAACCTGTACTCCTATTGCTTTAATAAACTGTACTGTTCATTAATCTAGCTGTGATAGTTCGTTGAACATGGCCAAACTCCTTAAATCTGGCCATTCTAGTTCATTGAACATGACTAAATTGAAAGTACAGTGTGCTTTTTGTGCATCCGTAACCATGATAGTTCAATATATTGACCACGACTGGACTTACAGTGCTGAATTGGGCCTCACTCAGCATCTAAACCTAGCAATCCCCAGCCCCTCCAATATCTGAGGATAAGCTGGAACGCAAGGGGGTTTATTTTCTGCCAAACTTCTTTATCGTTTAACACAACAACTAGGTCAATGTTGCAAAAAGTCCCACATCAAAGGACACAAAAGTATTCCCTGTTTCATTTTCTTGGTTGCTGTTGATAACTAGTTGGGAAGCTTTCAGGAAATGAAATGGGTTTAGCTTTTTGCATATAAAATGGCTTTTAAAATAATGATCATAGTATATTATGTCTCTGACTTTTCCTTTAGAGACCTAAGATGTAACTGATTAACATTTATGACATTTATTGATTATCAACACACCTCTAAGAGACTGATAATACCCTAACTGGCTAATGAACAAATGTCTAATATTAGTAATACTCATTCACAACTGTATCACTACAAACGCAACAATTCTGAGTTACAGTTATATTGCCTGTTAGTAGTAGTAGTAATTCACAATTATATGACTATGAAGAAATTGTATATATCGCATGCAAGCTCTATCATACTGCAGTTCTATTGCCTTCCCTTCTCCACGTAGTATTAGGGCACAAGCCCATCCCTTCTCACCCCACCCTTGCAGGCCAAGTGTTTTGGACATAGACCTGGTGAGAGTCCAGCGGGTTGTCCCAGGGGTGTCGTCTAGCATCCTGGGGGGCTTGGGGCCACAGGTCAGCTTTACCACTGGAGGTGTCCACACTTCTGCAACCAGAATATCCCACCCTTCTTTGTTCTCCACTGCATTATACCTAATGCCTGTTATTTTCATCATTTCCTGGTTTTTTTCCTATTTAGTTATTTTAATTCCTAGTGTTTATTTCCCTCAGCCCACTTTTTCACCATCTCTGCACCTCCCTTTCTCTGCCTAGACTCGTCCCAGACAAGTGGGACCTATTTAGTGACCTGGCCCTAGGTTTTTTTTTTTTCCTCATTGGTCCCAATTCTGCTACATCCACACCACATTTTGGTGTTTCTAGCACTGTTTATCTAGGCAGTTTTGATACAATATGGTATTACTACTCATACTGTTATCTAGATACTCCCAAGACTCCCTTCAGATCCTTTCGTTCAAGTTGGTTACATTTCATCTATACCACATGCTTTTTGGACAGAATTATGTTATCTTACTTTAGCCTTGACTTCCCTGCTAACTCTGTTTAAGCCAAGTAGTTTCTTGTTTTATGCAAAGACAGCATGCACACCAGAGCAACGAAATAACCCATTTTGTGCTCACACAGTCTCTTTGCCCTTGAACAGTTTCAGTTGCCCTCCTAGTTCCAATGGCAGCGTTAGCTGATTTCAAAGCCCAGTGTTCGAGCAGAGCTCTTACTCACAGTGTGGCCCTGCACATGCCAGTGCTTCCACCCAAGTACATCCTTGCACATGGCAAGCAGACGGTGCAGAAGTCACCAAGAGAATGTCTTGCTACTTCAAAGCCTCACCACAGGCCTTTCTTAGCACAAGAGGACACAAGCAAGAAAGGGCATAAAGAAGAAGGCAGAAATCAGTCTCCTACAGCCTGCACTGCTGACACAGTGGCAGACAATGGCAGTGGGAAAGAGCCCAGGCCACATCATGTCTTCCTGCAGCAACCTCTTCCTTCTTCTGCACAGCAGGGAGAAGCTGAAGTAGAAGCAGAAGGGAGAGCGAGCAGCCAGCCAGCCCAGCACCCTGCTGTCACCAGCAGCCCTGCAGAGTCAGCACCATCTCCTGCCACCTGCAGGAGCCTCTTTTGCTTGAACGTATTACCAACAGGAAAGGGAAAGGGACCTGGAATCAGTACTCCTTCTCCAACCATTTTAATGAGGCTGATTGTATAATCTCCTCAGACCTTCTCACTTCATCTGAGTGGAAGGGAGCAAAATTTGCTTTCAATCACCCACTTCTATTTGAGAAACAATATACAGCACAGTGAGCTGAAACTTTTAAGGTCCAGTTGAATAGGTTTCCCCAGAGAGCTGCAGGACTAGGAGTATAAGAGACATAAAAAAGAGGAGGTCTAAAGAAAATATTGGACCGATACTTGTTGAAGATGGTCATCTGGCTAATAGGGATGAAGAAAAAGTGGCTGCATTCAATGCTTTCTTTGCCTCAGTCATAGTAAGACTGGGCTGCCTGGTCCCCTGAGTCAGAGGACCACGAGTGTGGGAACAGTGACTTTCCATTTGTGGTCAATGACATTGTAAGGGACCAGCTGTATCAGCTCGATGTTCACAAGTCCATAGGGCCTGCATTGGGTTTGTGTGGCAGGGTTTTGGTAGTGGGGGAGGGGGCTACCTTGAGAAGCTGCTCGAAGCTTCCCCAGCTCCAAGTCGGACCCACCTCTGGCCAAGGCTGAGCCCATCAGTGACAGCGCTATCAATCACCTCTGGGAGAACAGAGTGAAGAGGGGGAACCTGCAGCGAGGAGGGGATTGGGATGTGAGAGGAACCCCTCTGCGGACACCAGGTCAGGGAGGAAGGAGGGGAAGAGGTGCGCCAGAGGAGCAGATGCCCATCTGCAGCCTGTGAAGGACCCCACGCCAGAGGAGGTGGATGCCCCTGAAGATGTCCATGACTCCATGGGAAAGCCCGCGCTGGAGCAGCCTGTGTCTGAAGATCTGTGGCCCGCAGAAAGGACCCACGCCAGGGAAGTTCATGGAGGACTGTCTCTCGTGGGAGGGACCCTACCGTGGAGCAGAGGACGAGTGAGGAGTCCTCCCCCTGAGGAAGAAGGAGCGGCAGAGACAAGGGGTGGCGAGCTGACCCCAACCCACATTCCCCGTCCCCCTGCGCTGCAGAGGGGAGGAGGGAGAGAACTGGGAGTGGGGTTGAGCTGGGAAGGAGGGAGGGGTGGGGGGAAGGTGTTTTAAGATTTGGGTTTACTTCTCATTATCCTGTTTTGATTTGATTGGTAACAAATGAAATTGATTTCAGGTTTTTTTCCCAAGTCAAGTCTGGGTTTTGTCCGTGACAGTAATTGGTGAGTGATCCCTCCCTGCCCTTGTCTTGACCCACAAGCTTTTCTTTATATTTTCTCCTCATCATCCCACAGGGGGACAAGTGAGCAAGCGGCCTCATGGTGCTTTGTTGCCAGCTGGTCTTAAACCATGACAGGGCCTGGGTTCATCTCTGGATTCATCCCAGAGTTCTGAAGAAGCTAGTGGATGTTATGGCAGGACCCCCCTTGATCATCTACCAAAGGTTTTGGGAGTCCAGGGAGGTCCCTGCTGACTGGAAGCTAGCCAATGTTATTCCAATCTACAAGAAGGGCATGAGGTAAGACCCAGGGAAGACCTCTTAGTCTTAGTTAACCTCTTAACCTCAGTTCCTGGAAAAATTATGAAGAAGATTATACTGGGCACTATTGAAAGGCATTTGAAGAATAACGCAATCATCAGGCACAGTCAATAAGTGTTCACAAAGGAAAGTCCTGTTTAACTAATTTGATATCCTTCTATGATAAGGTTACCCGCCTAGTGGATAAGGGAAGGTGGTGGATGTAGTTTTTCTGGATTTTAGTGAGGCTTTTGATGCTATCCCTCACAGCATCCTTCTGGACAAGTTGTCCAACTGTGGGATGAGTGGATTCACGGTGTACTGGGTGAAGAACTGGCTGAACAGCAGGGCTCAAAGGGTTGCAGTGAATGGGGCTGCATCTGGCTGGCGACCAGTCATCAGTGGTGTTCCTTAGGGTTCAACTCTAAGGCCAGTCCTGTTCAATATATTTATCAATGATTTGGGTGCAGGAGTTAAACGCACCATTAGCAAGTTTGCTGATGATACCAAACTGGGAGGTGCTGTTGACTCTCTTGAGGGACAAAAGGCCTTGCAGAGGGATCTAGATAGATTGGAGCATTGGGCAATGATTAATGGGAAGAAATTTAACAAGTCAAAATGGAGGATTCTGCACCTAGGACGGAGTAATGCCGGGCCCAAGCATAAACTGGGAGAGGAGTGGCTGGAGATCAGCCCTGCAGAAGGAGATCTGGGGGTGCTGGTTGGCAGCAGGCTCAATATTAGTCAGTGGTGTGCCCTAGTAGCCAACAGGGCAAACCACATCCTGGGGTGCATCAAACACAGCATAACCAGCTGCTCAAAAGACGTGATTATCCTGCTGTATTTAGCATCGGTGTGGCCTCACCTTGAGTACTGTGTGGAGTTCTGGGCCCCACAATTTAAGAGGGATGTGAAGGTCCTTGAATGAGTCCAGAGGAAGGCAACAAAGGTGGTGAAAGGGCTGGAAGGCATGTCCTATTAGGAGTGGCTGAGGAATTTGGGGTCATCAAGTTTGAAGAACAGGAGGCTGAGGGGAGACCTCGTTGCTCTCTACAGCTTCCTGAGGAGGGGAAGTGGAGAGGGAGGTGCTGAGGTCTTCTCCCTGGGATCCAGTGATAGGGAATGGCTCAAAGCTGCATCAGGGGAGGTTTAGACTGGACATGAGGAAGCATTTCTTTACCGAGAGGGTGGTCAAACACTGGAACAGGCTTCCTAGAGCGGTGGTCGATGCCCCAAGCCTGTCAGTGTTTAAGAGGCATTTGGACAATGCCCTTAATAACATGCTTTAACTCTTGATCAGCCCTGAATTGGTCAGGCAGTTGGACTAGATGATCGTTGTAGGTCCCTTCCAACTGAAATAGTCTATTCTATTCTAAACAATCCCAGAAGAGATCCATTAGCAAGGAGACATGCATTGCTGCAAAAAACACTTCACCAATGTCAGCAACAGTATCACATCTTACTGTTAAGAGTCACTTTTTCTTGACAGGGAGCACAGATTCTCCTCTCACTGCCAAAGCTTCATCTCGGTGCCAGCAGCCACAGCCAGGCTGCATTGCCAGTTGCCACTTTTCACTATCATCCGGCATCTCACTTCACTTTACTGCCAAAACCCTCACCTCAGTGCCAAGACCCACTGTCACAGCTCACTGCCATCTGGCAGTTCCCATTGCCAACCCCACACAGTCTCGTCTTACTGGGTGCATCTGCAAAGGAATGACTGCTCTCACCAAAGGCATGACTGCTGCTGACGTAGACAGACAGCAGTACCTGCAGAGCTGTGGCAGCACTAACTGCAAACCTAGCCTAGCAAAAGCATCCATGCAACCATGGGAGTACTTGGTCTGCACGAGGGCCACACTGCCCCCACGCCGCTGCTTGGTGAGGGATGTGATTCCCAAGGTGGGCTGATGGGGCAAAGGCTACACGGATTAGAGTCACAGCCTTGGCTGAAGGCAAGAAACACCCCACAGCTGCTTCCCAGTCCTTCTGCTCCTTGACGATGTTATCAGAGAAGCTGCATCCTTTCCATAAAGACACCCCAGGGGACTGCATGAAGGATTCATGGTAATGTGACCAATGTTAAAACCACCAGATTAAAAGGCAGCAATTCCCAAGTGACCGGGAACTGACAAGGACAAGGACAACACACAGTGGCCCTTGGGGAAATGGCTAAGCTGGGACAAACTGTAATATAAGAGACAGTGAGTGGGATTGTGTGTGAACTCTGGACACCTACAATGTGGAAATGATTCATCTCACTTTGAAGAGGACCTCTGCATTTTGTCACATGAACTGCACCATTACTTTTAGTTATTTCTCCTCCTACATGATTCAGGAATAGTGCTCTACAATATCTAGCTCAGATGCCTTCACATTTGAACAGATAAATCTCACCCTGCACCTAGAGGTAGTGTACCCTCTGCTTAGAAGGCATATTCTAGATGCTACAGGTCTCCGCATCAGAATTTGCAATCAGTCTCTCACTTTTACTCATTTGCTTTTAAATTTCTGAACTTTCAGAACTTCAGAAAACAAGATTTTAAAAAGCCACACACTTTACCTTGAAGAATCAATATAGTCTGTATGATAATACCAAATGATTTATTCAAACTGTCTAAAAATAATACTCCTTTTTTGATCTTTTGTTAGAATTAATTAGAATTCATTCACATGACTTTCCACTTTGATCTGTAAATCAATTTCTGACCCTACCAGCAGTTTGTGAAATATTTATTAGCACAGGATTATTATCACAGCCTGCTTATTGTCTAGATTATCCAGCAGCACACATGCCAGCATATTATTGCTGAGAAACTTGGCTATGGTATTTGTCTGTAAATTATGGCAGTAATTTTCTGTGTCCCAGTCTCTGCCCTACTACACGTTTCTGTTTACCCACATGTTTTGGTCTGACAGTACTGTTCCATCTTGACTGTCTCTTTGGCCTGCTATACAGACATAATCTTGCCAAGCAAGATTACAAAATCGATATGATTAAATCAAATAATGGTATTATAATGAAGTAAGCTCCAAAAGAGAAATTTAAATTACTTGTGGATGTCATACTTATTTTAAAAGTGGAGTGTCTGATTTATGGTTATTTTTCTATGCCAGTAGGACTCCTTGCATATTAAATGTGAAACTAGATATAATTTAGGGGGAAGATACAATAAATGTCTACAAAAGCATATGCGTCATGGAAAAGATGAATAGGGATTGATCCAAATACCTTCCCATAACTGGGGCCCATCAAATTAAACTATGTTTGAAACAAACAGAAACTGAAACAAACAGTGGTGTTGATATAACAGGTTGTAATCCTGTGGAATTCCTTAACAAAAAGGCTGTGGATGCCAGAAATTTGCACAGTCCCAACAGGAGACCAGAAAGAATACTGTGGGAAGAGACCTTTTGGGGGTTATTACACCATCACAAGCTCAGGAAATGCCCTGAACATAGTTGAAAGATGGGGCAGTGGCAGGGAAAAGGCATCAACACAGGTTGCCTCATTGTTATGCTTCCTTAATTGTCCAGTTATGGCCACACTTGGAAATGTAATGAGGGACTAGAGGGACCCAGGATGGCTGCTCCTATGTTCTTAAAGTTTGTAGATGTTTACACCGAGCTTCCTCAGAAATGGTTGCTAGAGGCTGGCATTATTTCCTCATGGGAAAACACGAGGAAGCATCTAGAGTCAGCATCTAGATAGCAGGCAAGTGGTAAGGGCTTAGGCAGGGGAAGATAGGAGGAGAAATACCACAGGAAGCCTCTGAAAGCAAAAAGCAAGCAGTTGTTTTGAATTAAATAACTGGACGGGCAAAAGAAAGGATTCAAAAAGGAGATGACAAAGTGAGGATTATGAAAATGGTCTTTCAGCAACGATCTCAATGAGTAGGACAAGAATGTCAACAGAGGAGAAAAGCACAGTAAAACGACTACGATGTTGAAAGTCTGAGCAAAATTTTTGCAGAAGATTAGCTGTACTGCCTCAGGCTGTCAGTCCACCTTGCTCAGTATCATCCCTCTGGCAGCAGCAATAACAAGTGCATAAGGAGTTTCAGTTGTTTGTTGTTGGAATGGAAAGCCAGTATGTTAAGGGCTGATAAAATACACGCACAGCCCAAATACAGCTATGGCAAGAGAATTTGTTGCATCCCTCCATCACTGCAGTTAGGAAGGATTGTTGAGATGGTACCTCTCTTCCCTGTCTTCTGCCCATGAGGCAGATACTGCGTGTTGGTCCTTACAGAGGACCAACAAGCCACAGAGCCTATGGAAGGTGAGGAGCAGGGAAGATGAACCAAGTGATGGTGACAGCTTCAGGTTTAGGCTCTCCTGCCTTCTCATCCTCAGTGCTCTTCAGCAGCATGTGGCACTGACAGCTTTGTGTCTGCTGCCTGGGATCCTTCATCAGGGCTGTCACCATCAGGCCATCCTTCTTGCCTTGCTCATTACCCCCCTCCCTGGATGGAAGGACTCCTGCCAAGACGTACTATTTAATTTTGCACCAAATATTTAAACTTGAATAACAAGCAGGACCATCATATTGTTCACAGTGGCTGCGGAATGGGAAATTTCAAGGAAAAGATGAAAATCTCGGCCTTACTCATGCTACGTTGCAGATGACAACTGCAAATCTTTGAGAGAACTGTCAGCGATACTTGTTTAAGCGCATCTCTGGTTTTCATCTAAGTACTGCTAAATATAAAATCCGTAAGCAACTTAAGAAAGAGGAACTGTGACCCGAAGCTTTTGTCTGAACGCCATAGCTGCTGGCTACGATGCAGCACATACGTCCCCCTTTGATGCCGTGTGGTCCAGCTTTTGCCCAGGGAGCGATAATACGTGCTCCGTCCCCAGCCCGTTCCAGCGATGGACAGCAAGGCCTGCTCCCCTGTGTGAAGACACAGGCCCGAACCCCACTAGGCTGAGGCAAGCCGAAAGCTGCCCTCTGCGTTTCTGGCAAGCTCTCCACCCCTCGGGCTGCTTTATCAGGCACGACTAACCCCACACGAGCTTTAAAAAGCAAGCAGCTGGAAGGGTTTCTGACGGGAGCACCTAAACCCTGACGTGCCCGCAGGTTCCAGACCTTCAGGGCGCAGCCAGCTCGGGTGAGGGTCTCCCTTTCCCTCACGGCCGCCACTCCCCTCCCCCTTCTCACAAGCCAC
>NW_010973199.1:1185374-1185900 GCF_000737465.1 Haliaeetus leucocephalus
CCTCCTCCTCCTCCTCCTCCCCACGGCTGCTGCAAGCCCCTTCTTGAATTGCTCCGCACGTTACCGCTGCTTGGTGCAGGCGGGCATTTCCATGCAAGCGCCAGCCACCCGCCGCAATAACACGCGTCAACCCATCACTCGCCTCCCGCTCCGAATCCGGAGCGATTCCGTTACTTGTGGAGGTGCGGGGACCGTTTTCCGGCAGGAAGGTCCAGTCTAAGTTTATTTGCGGCTTCCGCTCTTATTTGCGAGTCATCGGTTTTGCTCACCGCCCCCCGGGAACCGAGGGAACCGAAGTCGCCAGGTAAATGCCCTCTTCCTTGTCCGCAGCACTTCCAGCGAGGCAGCTCCGCTCCGTCCTGCTGCGTGGCTGCTTCGCCGCTGTTGTACAGCACGAATCGCAAAGCGGGGGCAGCGCTTAACTCGCACAGCTGTCACCGGGCCGCTCTTTTCCGTTGCCCGCCTCCCGCGGACACCTCCCTGCCCGGCTCCGGGGAGAGGGGAGGCTGCCTCGCGTTGCACAGCC
>NW_010973199.1:1185910-1240088 GCF_000737465.1 Haliaeetus leucocephalus
GCGGGGAGGTGTCCGCTGCCCTGCAGCGGCTGAGGGCTAGTGCGGGAGACGCGGGGTGCGGTTTTATCCTCCTCGAGGTGGATGCTGGACAGGTCCTGAGCTGGACCCTGGCTGACTTCGAGCATTTTTCCTGACGTCAGCTCAGGCATCGACAACGTGAGCGTTTAACTGGCCTGCTAGGGAGAGGCAGATGCTTTCGTGGAGACTGATACGACATATGGAGACACATGCGCGCTCTGCTTTGCCATATCGTGACAGCGGAAGTCACTGACGTCTGTTTCTGTTGAGGGCCTACATCTTGCATACAGCCGGTAACAGTTTAAAAAGCCTGGTTTGATTGCCCGTCACCGCCAGTGCACAGTCTTTCCAGTCTAGGAACGTCAGGTTTTGATGAACCTTGAAAATTACTGACCCAGTAAACTGTTATGACGCCTTTTAGGCCATTAGCAGATATGTAAACATGGTTTTACTTTCTGAAATATAGGCCTGATGACTGTAGCTGCCAGTGCGTGACTGCTTTTAAGGTTCCCTGAAGCTCCATGTGAAATTATTAGCGCTTTAATATACAGGACTGACCTGGCAGTCCGTAGGTTGTGAGGTTAGTGGCAATTGGCTGTATTCAATCAGTCTAAACATACCAGCATCAGGATCTTGCTTTACAGGCTGCCTTGGGATTGACTTCCAACACTTACGTATCCTTAATACTCATTTTCATTATGAGATAAAGTTAAATTACCTAGAAGAATAGCCACTTGCAAATGGAGTCTTGAGATTTTTCTTAATTATAGTTAAAACTTTTTCAGTCTACCTCAGTTTTTAAACATAGTTATATAGCTCAAGATCTGCAGCCAGTTAGTGATAAGAGCCTCATTTTTTGGATGGTCATCTAGAAGCATCTCAAAGAGACCGTATTTTCAGGGCATGCTGAGCTTGCTAAACATCTGAAAACTGTCTCTTCATAGCAACTGAAAGGCAGGATTCAAGGTCACCTTTGGTGATCCTCTGTAGAATGCAAAAGCTTGGGGATCCCTTCCTCTATCTGGTTTGTAGAGAAGTGAACTAGTAAAAAGGCAATCCTGCAGAAGCTCACGAGACTGCATACCTACGTATGTGCCTTCATACTGTTTGAGATGTACGGGTTTGAACCTCAGCATGCCTAAAGATAACCTTGGGGGCAGGAAAGGTCGTGCCCCTTCATGTGTGTTCCTCTACATTGTTCAAGTTTTCCAGCAGAAGTCCTTTGATGACTCACTGCTTGTGCAGACAGCAGTAACTTGTTCTGTGTGAACAAATCCTCTGAGACTGCAGATTGCGGAGGAAGCCTCAAGTCTAAGAGACTCAAATTAATACAGTGGACGTCCTTCTGCAAGTCTAAACTGTGGTCCACACAAGTATGTGGAAGAGAGGGGGTCTACTGAATTTCTGCATTTGAGTTTATTTTATGCTGTGGAAGACTATTCTCCAGGCTGATGGTTGTGTTCCAAATTTGGTTTTCAGAAGCATCAAAAGCAGTATCATTTGTGTCTACTTACAAACCGTGTATGCTCATTTGACCCAGTAAGCTATAGGGCAGTAACCTACTGTGTCCTGCCAGGGCAAAGCTTCCAAGACAACACAGAAAACACCCTTACATCTTTGGAAAAATGTGGGACAACCCTCTTCTGTCATATGGTGTCATGTGTTTGTTCAGATGGTCTGCAGTTAGAAAAATAATATGAGAAAAAGGAAAAAATTAAGGATACAAGGGAATGTAATACAAACACTGTAAGGGTCTGATGAAACTAAATAGATTCCTGTTTGGAGTGGAGTTGAAGAGCTCAGGATTAGTGGATTCAGTTCTGCTTCCACAGAGTTCAAGAGCAAAACTCATTTTAAAGTCACCTGAATCAGGTGTTACTCTGTTACAAAACTGACTTCTTTACTAAGTCAGGCTTGTCCGGAGACACTGAGGGTGGTAATAACAATAGTCCAGCTGGATACATACCTATTCCTGATTCTGCAGTTTGTGTTATGTTTCACCCATGCACTGCCATTGATCTTTCAAAAATCTATCTTTGTTTGCTTGCTTTGGATACTGCTCCCTGTGTGCAATTTAAATATTAGGTAAGAAAAGCGCAAACTTTGCTGACAAAGTTGAGTAAGGTTCCTGCTGCCCCTTTGGCTGTGAATATCAAAATACGTTCCCAAACTTTGCTTTTGAGCCCTTGTGTGCATCAGTTATTTCTTCAGAATAGGAAATAAAAACTGACACTTACCATTATTCCTACTCCCGTTTATGATATCCAGTGCAAGCCATGGAAAGCTATCATCATGCCACTAAACTGACAACAACCCCCTTTTCCGGGGTCTATCCCATCTTATTTAATCAGTGTTGGTAAAGCTCTTGAAACAGTGGTGTGTGCACTTGAGACTTAAAAGTGTAGTGATCAAAAAGCAGTGGTTTCTCGCAAAACTTTTTGCTCTGGTTTGGAAGAGCCTCCATGGTTAGTGCATAGAAGAGATAAAAGCCTATGTACTTCTCTGATCTACCTTTGAGTTTGCGTGTGTGGGATCAAGCGTAGCTTAAAGCGTAGTCAAGAGCAACTGTACAGTCCAGTGCAAGTGTAGTGAGAGCTGTTTGGCCGAGCGGCGTGGGCGTCCTGCCCTGGGGGTGTGCAGAAGGCACCCTGTCCCAGGAGGGCTGGGCGTCCGTGCTAAGCCTTCTGGGGTCAGAGGCTGCAGTGGAGCATGTATGAAAGCAGAGTTCAGCCCCACAACACAGGACAAAGAATGAGTGTGTTGTTTATTTAAAAGATGATAATTAGCAACCTTAAAAATCATTACGTCTGTAGTATAATATATTGTACGCTGTAGTTTGCCTGTGGGTGAAGATAAAGTTATTTAGTTAATTATGTTGTTTTAGTGCCACGGGCAAAGTCGTTGTTTAGGTTAATGCATTTGCTATCCACGTAAGTGATTTGTTTGTCCTCGTATTGGAGTGTTCTGATCTTTACATCACTTTGGAGAAATTAAATTACAAATTTCTGTTTTAGTAGCATAAAAGGCAAGAGCTGGTTGTTTAGCGGATACTATGCTGATTTTCTGAATAAATCTGAAAAAATAAAGCTGAACTTAATATGTTACAAAAGGCTTTAAATTAGGTATTGCGCTTTTCTTCTATTACGTGCACCATAGAATCATAGAATGGTTTGGGTTGGAAGGGACCTTAAAGATCATCTAGTTCCAGCCCCCCTGCCATGGGCAGGGACACCTTCCACTAGACCAGGTTGCTCAAAGCTTCATCCAACCTGGCCTTGGACACTTGCAGGGATGGGGCATCCACAGCTTCTCTGGGCAACCTGTTCCAGTGTCTCACCACCCTCACAGTAAAGAACTTCTTCCTAATACTTAATCTAAATCTACCCTCTTTCAGTTTAAAACTACTACCCCTCATCCTATCACTACACTCTTGGTTAAAGCGTCCCTCCCCATCTTTCCTGTAGGCCCCCTTTAAGTACTGGAAGGCTGCTGTAAGGTCTCCCTGGAGCCTTCTCTTCTCCAGGCTGAACAACCCCAACTCTCTCAGCCTGTCCTCATAGGGGAGATGCTCCAGCCCTCTCATCCTTTTTGTGGCCCTCCTCTGGACTAGCTCCAACAGTCCTTCTTATGTTGGGGACCCCAGAGCTGAATGCCGTACTGCAGGTGGGGTCTCCCCAGAGCAGAGCAGAGGGGCAGAATCACCTCCCTCGACCTGCTGGTCACGCTGCTTGTTACGCAGACCAGGATGCTTACAGTATCCTTCCAGCCTGACTCAATGTGGAAAAAAAAAAGAAAAAAAAACCATCCTTGGTTCACTTTTGCCCTATAAATGAATCTGTAACATAACCAAAATTTATTGGGAGATAAAATTTTTTTTCCAAACTTCACTATGAGATGGCAGTGCATTTTGGGTGAAATTGAGCTCTCTGCAGAGGGAAGGTGTAGGGCATACACATCACTAGGATGTGCTCCTGAGAATTAAAATTCAAACTGCAAAGGAGTCAGTAAGAGTTTGACTGTTGATTTCAATGGCAACAGGACTTCACTCTGATGGCTGAAGTAAGATACGATTCTTGCATTGGCCCCTCCGCAAAGAAATGCATACAGCCTTTTTTTGCACTTCCTAAACTTTGTTTGTAAGAGAAAAGAAAGTCACTCAGCTAACCTCCTACATTATTAATTTGTGAGTCACCCAATTCTCCTTTAATGTTTTTCAAGCAAACCAGTGTGATTCCAGAAAGGATGCCTCTAGAAAGTTAATTAAAATAAATCCATGTCCCGTATTTATACTGGGCATGAGATCATCATAAAGTCATTTAGGAGCAATAGTTAGCTACCCCACACAAAGAAAGCCCACATGAGCACCCACAAGAGAAGAATGAATATTGTTTCCCTTTCTAAAACTCACCAATAGACAGATTTCATATAAAACCAGGACATCCTGTATTTAGGGGCCAGTGTACATTGACATTGAGGCTAATAAGGAAAGTTTTGGAGGCATGTTTCTCTGACCCAGTGGATGGATCTGTATTTAAGTATAATTGGTTTTCTGGAGTCACGGGGCTCTCAGCCCTGGTGAAGGTGCCTACAGAAGGCAGCATAGGCTAAAGGAAACCTCTCCTGTAGTAAAGTCCTTGTTGAGAATAACAGTGCACACAGTTGGTAGTCCCAAGGGAACTTACTTCAGTTTGCTCTGTTTTTGTTTGGAAATTACCGCTTTAAAGTTAGAAGTTAAATTTTTTATTTAAACATGGATACCAGTGTGTTTGAATTCCTATCAGAACAGTGACATGACCCCTATCACACCCTATATATCCTTAGGCATCTGCTGCAGCACTCATGCAAATGTATATGCAGTGCTTTGCAAAGGTCCATGCTTGTATCTGACTCGTTAGAAGTTTGTTTTCTCATACCTGAAGATCCAGAAGCCTGACTTTTCATTCGCTAGCAGCTTGAACAGTTAGTTATTCTTGTGCAAACTAGAAGTAAAATACAACCAATATGAATGGAGAGTTCAGATTTGGTAGTACTGCACTGTCCCAGTGCAGGAATAGGTGACAATACCAGGTACTGGCTGGTGGAGAAGCAAATTGTAAGCCTGTAAGTATAGGTTGTCACTTGTGTCCTTCCATTTTAGCTGTGTTGGAGCCTGCTAGATTGTTTTCTTTCCCACAATAAAGGTTTTGGGGTTCTTTTTATTTAGTTAGTTAGTTATCTATTTAGTTATTTTTAAATAAAGTATTTAAAGTGTTTCCTTGATGAAGCAGACTACCCTTAGGCTAATATTTAGTGAAAAAAAATGGTAAAACACCAAACTTTAATTAAATGCTAGTAGGTAAGGCTCCGAGATAGGTAGCTCTAGTCCAGCTATAGTCCGTGTTGGTGTTCAGCAATTGTTTTTAGTTATGATGTTTCAGTATCTCCTGTCAAGGCATGGTCAGTCTGGAGAAGTATGGATCTAGATAAAAAGTGGTTAGTCCTTTAATACACTTTCACTTCCTTTCTAAAATGCACAGAATGAGGATTATTAGACTGCAACATTCATTACCAGTTTGAAGTGGGTCTGTTTGATGTTCCATGTGTTTTTCATCCTTTCCTCTACTATCCTGGTTTTTACCATGGAACTATTACACACAAACCACAGCCACAGGTAGGATGCTGCTGGGTCAGCAAGTGCTGTATTCTGTCCCCTGTGACCAGCAACGATGCTACCAGCAGCGAGTGGCAGCCTTTTGTGGCGAAGCGTCTCATGGCATTTGCTGAACTTGCAAGACACTGTGCTACAATCCAGTAGATGAAGAGATACTTGGCTTTCGTGATGTCCAACTTTGTTTGTATTGTTTAATGTTTTTAGTAAGCAAATGGTTTAAATATTCCAGTTCAGTGTTGTGCTGTGTTCAGAAGCAACGCTATCAGTAATGTCTGTGGGAGGTTCTGTGTTTAAGGGACCAGAGAGTGGTGGGCCCCAAAGGAGAATACGTTGCTATTTCTGTTATGTGTTATCTTCACAGTACTGAAATATTTTGGTTTCCAAACTTTCAAAAGCTGTAGGACTGATGTGGTCACTTACAGGGATTGCTAAGTCACATCCCTCTTGTATAGTGCCTCGTGCTTTCTATTCACAGTGAGTTATTCTTTCCATATTGCAGTCATGTTTGCTTTTCCCTCAGAAGTTGTTAAATACCAATACTTTATTAAATCAAAGCAAAACAGTCATCCAGTTGGATTTTTATACTTTAGTCAAAAGCCAGGCTTTGGCATTGATTTTATTGCTAGGTTTATAAAACAGTGACTACAAAATACCAAAAAGTTGCTCATAAATACTGTATTTCTATGTCTCTTAGCAGTTACATAGCTCAGCCCTCTGCCACCCTTCTGCTAGAAAATTCTCATGAGGAAGTAATGGAAGGAGACAGTAAGTTAAATGACTGAAGGGTCAGTTCAAGTTTTTATGTTTTATTTCCTGATTTGTAATCATTTGCATAAGCAATGCTTACTTCACTGTGTAATACAGTATATGAGTGAGTTCAATGTCTTTTTATGCATTTCACCCTACAGTATGTTTGAAATAGTATATGTTGAGGATTTCTGTATTATGAGATGGAGTTTTATTTTGTATTTCTGGTCAACTTTTCTTATTTGTGTTTCTGTTTCAAGCTGTGAGCAGGATATTTATATACGCTTTCTTAGGTGACTTATCTGATAGATGGCTTTTGATCTTATTTTCTATTTTTTCTCTTTAACTGAACTTAAAGCCACATATAGTAAGAAAGTGAAGATGACGTTTATCCAAGTGATTATTGTTAGTGCTAAGAGTGTAGGGCCAGATTGTTTTATGTACCTGATGACACCAGTGCAGAAATTGGTTCTGAAGTGGTCTTAGCAGTGAAAAGAGAATTTAAGGAGTGTCTCAGTACCACTTGGGTTTAAGTGCTTTCTAATCATGTATTTTTAAAAAGAACTGAAATCATACAAGCAACCACAGGCTGGCTGCAGTTCAACTGCTGGCTGTTTGCACTGCTGATGGAATTTTTCCCAAAGGGTAAGGGCAGTTCACACACACACAAACATGAGGTGTGAATAAGATATGTGAGCTGGCTCTCCATGAGTTTTGATCATTTAAAGATTTGCAGTTACACAGCTAACTGTTAATAGAAAGGTATTCTTGAGCAAATGCATGAGTCTCACATGTGTAATCATTCCACTGCAGTTCCTAGTGGCTACAGGTATTTTTCTCTCATGAATTCCATTTCTCAAACTTCATTGACACATATACATCATCTTGTTTTCATATGGACTTTAATGACCTTGTTTGCACTACTAAGCCCTTCATCTTCTCAAGTGTCATGTATGTGAAGAGGTCCAAAATGTGCATGAGATTTAGCTTACTACATGCTTTCAGAGACCTTCAACAATTTGAACAGATGGTAAAAAATATTTTTGCTTAAGAACTACTTAATTCATTCACCTTTGTCAAGAGGAAACCTTGTGAATAAGGAAGAGTAAGGTCAAGACTGTTTTTCAAAGCTACCCTGAAGTATTTGAGGCTTTTATTCTCCCTAAACTAGATGGAAATTATACAACCATGATCTAGAAGAAATCTCAGCTTGTATTGTTTCTTAGAGCTGTAAAACTCTTCAGGAAGAATCTGCATCATCACTGAGTTCCTTGGGTTCTGTCAGTATTAAAAATTACTGCAATGGGCTCCTTCAGTAGGTATACACGTTTAATTACAAAAGCCGAATAATTTTGCAGTAGACTGGCATGATTCTTGTAGAGGTTCCCTTTGTTTCACAATACAGGATTTATTCTAAGAAAAACACTGAAATCAGTGCAGATATTTACATCATCAGGGATTTTGTCCCAGGCATGTATTATACTCTTGCATTTGAAGTGGAAAAGACAGCAGTTCATTATGATAGCAAGGTTTGGGGATTCGTACTTTTCTTTACTGGCACCATGTCTTGTCTTGCAGAGACAGAGCAGTGATGGAGCCAGGTGCTGAGATGCGTGGTGTGTTTTTTGCAGCTTAGAGCTCAGTGGCTATTTCTGGAGCATTTTAGTTGTATGCTGAAGTAATTATTTCAGCATTTTGAGGTTGAGGTACCTTATCTTCTGTGGGATCCATGATCTGTTCAGGAGGGCAGGAGACCTCCACACTGGAACTGTCAGAGCCCCCTGGGAGCCTTGGGGGGCTGATTCTCCTGGCTCTGTTGTGATAGATCAAAACAGTTCTGATACTTTACAAAACCCAATTTCTCTACACATGGAGGAACCAGTTTTCCAAAAAGCAATAGACCAGCCATGTCTGCCTCCTAAGTACTATGTTATTAAAATAAGATTATTACCTAATGAGCTAACTATTGGCATTTTTCTTCTTTTTCAATATGAAGTTTTCCAGGTGCTGTGTTTATGCCAAGAGGTACTTAATACAAGCCATCTTTTTCATTTCTAGCCATTAAATAACAATAATGCAATAGAACAAACCTGCTGTTTCCTGTTGCTTCCTGTGTTTGTATTTTGCGCTTGACATAAGAAGCCACCTTGTTTATGTATCATCAGTTTCACTGGATTTTCATAATTCATTTCACTTTGGCATTTACATGTTCTTGCAGTTTACTTTAGGTATTACTCTAGTCCATATTATCATAGTGTCTGGGTGCTTGTGTAGTTGCTTTGGGGTTCCATCTCAAGAGGGTAATTTTTGAATTGCCCCAAACTGGTTTTTTTTTTCCTTTGGAAAACATTAAAACATTTATTTTCGCACATTACTTCTCCTATGCAGAAGATCTGTACCTCACCAAAATTCCACGTACCTCCTCATGTAAGTGCTAAATTTAGAAGTAAATATTATTCAGATCTCTTTTGTATGACTGTCTGCATGGCTGAATTTCATTAATTGTATTTTGATGAATACATTCTTTTAAATTCAGATCTAACCTTCCCTCAAATCTTAACATAATACAAAGCAACATTGTAATACAGAAACACACCTCTATGTACAAATACAAGCATTATAATTTCCTTCCAGGTGTTTTCTGTGTTCTCACAGAGCTCTCTTGAGCACAGGAAGAAATGCTCCTAGTGATGTTCAACAGTACAGTTACTATAAATATGCTCTCTTTCCAGTGATGTTACCATCATACTGCATGGCCATCACATGATAGATGTTAGCTCATTACTGAAGAAATATTCCTCTATAGAAGCAGCTTAAGGGATTTCATTTAGGTGCTTCTGCACCTTCTGCATAACAGTTGCCATTTCTGGAATAACCTTATCTAACAGACTTAAACATACCAACAAAGTAGGAGTAGGTATCTTTCTCTCCTGAATAACCTGGGCAGGCGTTACAAGTCTTTAAGCCTCACATTGCTGGTAAGTGAACTTCAGCATACCAGCTAATTTTAGAAGACCAATGTTCATTACATACAGGGAATTCAGTTCTGTAAATTTATATATACACTAGGAAAGTGCATTACTAATTTATTGATTCTGCAGATCCAAAATATATGCACTTCAAGCAGCAGTCGTCCAAGGAAAAAAGATCCAAATTGTAAATATGGGAACACCTGCTGCTGCCCTTACATTGCAGTTACCCCTGTGGGTAACCCATTACCTATCAGTCTTTCAAACTGCTTATTTACACCTCACCCATCACAACTAATCCTTGTAGAGTATAGGCCAGTAAAACTTACTAGCAGCAGTGGTTTCCTGTCTCATTTCTTTAGGGACTTTCTTTTCAAGATTTTTTTCTTAAACAGGACAAGTGGTTTCAGAGAGTGGGCAAAAAAGGCTATACCTTACCTTGTTGATCATGGAGAAATTTGTACCTTAGGAAGACTTCATGGGCATGGAACCTATATTCAGATTTGGAAAGAATATTCCCTAAGAAAGGTAAAGGTATTGTCTTTTTGTTTTAATAAAAGTAATAATTCTTAATAATTAGCTTGCTAAGTTAAGGCTTAGTTTGATGAATGTTTTCTTTTCTTATTCATATGAGTAAACTTGGTGAGTTAAATAGGACTGTATGACTACAGTTGATACACAAAAGTAATTTCAGGAATCCATCCTCATGCTGTACTAATTTCTAACCTTTAAATACCCTTTAAATAAAGTAGTTTAAATAAACCAGTTAAATTAAGGGAGTTTTTCCTTTGGCTGTGAATTGATTTGGGTATTATCCAGCATTTGTTAAAATCATATTCAAAGTAGAGAGTTACATACTCCTTGTGGACTGCGTGACTGAGATGGAAAACCTGTATACTGTTTAGATAATGTTATACTTCCTTAGACTACCTTTTCAACCTCAGTAACATGAATGTTTTTTGTTCTTTTTTTCCAGAAAGAAGAGGATCCAGGACATTTCTTCTTTTCCGTTTAAAAATTGCCAAAAACTACTAAATAAATTATTTCTGTTTCTCAAAATAAACAGTTTGCTACCTGCTTTCTTGTGCAGTCCTTTTAGTACCCAAGATGAATGAGGCACGTATGTCTGATTGTTTACACGTATGTGACACAATGTAAGGAGAGCAGTATGATAAGGGCTACCCTTGTCAAATACTGGCATTTATTGCTGAATTCAGGGAGTTTCTCATTTATCTTGGCTGTTAGAAACTTGTGTTCTGGCATCTGATGGGCAGGGAGATTCAGAGATTCTACCTAAATGCTGAATTTCTCCTTGGAGTCAAGCAGAGAGGACCGTACAAGGAGTTCTTCAGAGAACTTGACTGGAATGCCAGCTTTTCTTTATAGGCAGGTTGGGCACCAGCATGAGGATGATCTAGCAGCCCTCTTCAAGAGGGCAGAAAGCCAATTGCTAGGAAGCACTAGGCCCAGGGTGAGTCTGTAGTATATTTAACTCAGTAAGTACACTTATCAATATACTTACCTGATACTTAACTCGGGTCTTCAGCATGAGAGTTTAGGCACTTGTCCAGGAGCTGGGAGATCCAGCCTGTTTGGCAGCAGCTAAGCACCTCTTCTGGGGCCTATAGCCAATGTAGGGCCATGGTGGTCAGGGTGAATGTTTACTTCTAGATCCTCAAAGAATTTTTTGCACAAGAGGCATACTTACCTTTGTCTTGGTGCAGCAAGCACAAGAATTTTCATCTTTTTTCAGTTTTTTATGTTTTCTGAAAACTGGGTTCCTTTTTTATCTTTTTTTCTGTCTGCTGTTAGAAAATTGTGCTATTCCTTCTACATTACTGAATTACTGCACTAGAATGCTGAAATCATGCAATTCAGCTGGAAGATTAATGAGGTGTGATTTCTTTTTCCAGAATAAATTCTAAAAGCTGAAGGTCACAGGAGATGTACACAATTTATTATTATGGTTTATATTTTGCTTTGGGTGAATATACTTTATTTCACTGGGAATACAACAGGTGTGAAAAGTCATTTGCCTTTTTATATAGGGGCATATACTGTTTATTACTAATGTTTTCCTTTCTTACTTATTAATGTCTACCAAAAGCATTGTAAATGTGTTGTCCATATTTATTTAAATAACTTTTGCTCATAATAGTATTTTAAAAGCTTGAAATTGACCCCCCTACAGTGTTGTTTCTATGTACCATACTCCAGCTCACTTTTTTTTGCAAGGTTGGGGGTTTTTTTATACATAGGCAAATGCACACACACAGAGCCTCCTTGGTGAACTATGCTGTTGATACCTCATCATTCGATTGAGATGCAATACTGAGGCCCAAGCTCTAGCCACTTGTATTTCAATGATAGCCTTCTAGCCATATTTTACCTAATATGTTCTTAGTGTGACTGGCCATTGCATTCATTTTTGGAAATGGCCCTTTCTCAAAAGTAAAAAAATTACTCCTGCATGAATCAGCCATTCTTGCTGGACATGATGTGAAGAAAAAAAAAATTCACCTTGAGGACAATCAAGCATTGGAGCAGGTTGCACAGGCAGCTTGTGTGGTGCCCATCTTTGGAGGTTTTCAGACTGACAAAGCCCTAATCAAGCTGGTCTGAACTCAGTCTTTGCCCTGCTTTGAGAGGATGTGGGACTAGGTAACTTCTGAGGTTCCTTCCAGCATTTCCATGATTCTGCATTAGGGTATAACTTCAGGGAATGGTCTAGAACAGCAGTTACTGGATTTTTCCATTGGTAACTCCATTTCCAGATCTGAGATGCATTTTTGCAGTGGGAAGTTTCACAGGGGTTCCAATCCTAAACTTCAACACCCCAGCCCCTTGCTTGAGGAATTTCAGAACTTACAGTATTGTATCTCCTGGTCGAAATTAAGCAGGAGATTTATTTATCTAACATATTTTCATGCCTAGCACTTGCAGCCTGACAAACAGCGTTTCATTCAGGGCCTCTTGAAGAGGGCAGTTGAATATATACTAAAGTATATGGAGATTGGGAACCACTGAAAGGATGTGGCTGACCTTGGATTGGGAACAGTAGGAGTGGGAGCCTGTGCCTGCAGGAATCCCACAAGCATTTCTCAGAGCCTTTACTAACAGGCAGCAGACTCAGCAGCTCCTAGCTTCCACACTTTGCCTTCACTCCTTCTTTCCATACTCTCTGTTTGGATTCTTTCTGAAGAGTTTTTTGAGCACAGCCCCTTCCTTCATCCCTCTCCCTACCCTGGCTATCTTTTCACAACCATGTGCTCTCTTTCATTCCCCTAAAGCATGCCACAGTACTTCCTGCAAGTCATTTTTCTCCATTTAAGTAGTACTTAAACTGATGGGATGAGATGGTACAGGATGGAGCATGGGAAAAAAATTAGCTGCCAAGGGATTTTAATTTTTCTAGTGGCATAACACAATCAATTATATTACACAACTAAGTAATTCTGTGTTGATTATTTCATCTTGTTTGCATGTCTAAAAAATTCAGTGAGATGTCTCTCATACCTTATCCATGAGAATAGATTTGTGGACTTCTAGAAGCTATTTACATGCATAGTAGGCAGAATACAATGTATTTATGTACAACTGTTGAAAACTTCTGATGTAGTGCTCCTGTGACCATCTAATAGTACTGAAAAAAGGGAAGCTAAGCTTCTTAGCATGCATCTTTATACTCAAGTCAGTATAAGATAAAGTATAATTTACTTTATAATATATTAATATCAAGGACTTTTTTTCCAATGTAGTAATTATTTCTGCACAGCATTAGCACAGGGTTACTTAGTCTCTTAAAAATTATTCAAAAGAAACATTTCCTGGAATTACAGTGACTGTAGGGAAGTATTACTGAAGACAGGGCTTGTTCTCAGGTATTCCTAGTGATGTTTTCTGAAACTCTGTTGAACTTCATATTCTGGCATGCAGTTAACGTATTTGTGTCAGTGAACCTAAGGGCAGACCTTCAGACTTTGAACTTACTAAGATTTTACTCTGAGCATCAGAACTAAAAATCTTGCAGTAAGCCATCACATTTAATGCAGAAAAGTTGATTTTAGTATTCCAGCCACCAATAGCAATGGCAGCTTAGTTATCTTACTTTTTTTTTTTTTTTTTGCCTTTGCTACAGATGCACACATGTGCAAATCACAGACACATGTCCACCCTGAACCACCTTTTCATTATTGTTTGCAACTGGCAAAAGATTATTTTGGAGATGATGACCTTGCTCTCCATTGGTTTTTTGGTACGAATTTCTGTCTCTTGGGCTCACAAGAATGTAGCTATCAAGGAGAGTGGAGGGATAGATTATATTTATGGGCTTAAGCCTAGACAACATTGAGAAGATGACCAATCCACTCAGCCATAATAATGTCCCCTAACCTTTTAAAAAAATTTCTTTACAGCAGCTTATTCTATTGTCTTTTCCTACATAATTAAACAGTTATGCCATATGCAATTAAACTGCAAAGTCTTGGGAAAAAGCTGCATTTCATGATGACTGGAGTGATTATATGAAAAAGAAACTTCCTAAACTGCCAGGGATTTTCAGAATTAAATAAGAATGTCAGTAGACACTTCCTATATTTATGAATATGAAGTTAAAAGCAAATACATTTTTTTCTATTGCATTATCCAATGTCAGAGCTATGATTTTAACACTGTTACAGCTTTTTTTTTTAATGCTACTTACCTGTCAGGAGAACACTGTAAAATAAAAAAGTACATCTGTTGTGCCTTCTTGAAACTGCATTAAGTAGGGTCCTCACAGCTAGAGTGAGCTATATGTGTGAGAACAACTTGTTACTCCCCTATCCTCATCAGATCTGCATGTTGAGATCCAGCTATGTTACTGCCACCTTTCATAACAAACAAGATTAGTTACTGACATGGCACTTTTCTTTCTCATTTATTCCCGATTGACACAGTTTGCAGGGGAGAGGAAACAGGTCCATACGCTACCATGATGGAATCAAACACCTTCGTGGTGTTAAATGCCAGGTTGAAGCTGCCATCGCCTAAGAAGTAACATTCACAAAAGCTAACTCAAACCTAGTGGCAGTCTTGCTTGGCAGCCTCTTGTCAATGAAGAGAGACAGGCTCCTCCAGGCAACAGCTAAATTAGTCTTCTGCTTCGAATCGTTGTCTGGAAGGGTATTCCTCTCCTCTCTGTTGTCTGGACCGTTTTCTAGATGAATGAGTTTCCTAAGCCTGATGATATGCTTTGTGAGTCAAGTCCTATGCTGAGAAGGTTAAGCTAAATTCCCCCGTGGAATAACTTTACCAAAATTAGTGGCATTCACTGACAGCGAGTATGGCTCAAACATATTAGAAAATGCCATTTGAATAAAATTGCGTTGTAACTCCACTGCCCCCACTTCAATCAGTTATCAGAAGTCCCACTGACTTCACTGAGGATTGGGTTTCATCTGAAGGGTCTTGGGATTTACATGGCATGTAATGAAAATCATGTCAATTTAACAAATAAGCAAAGAAAATACTAGACTAGCATCAACAAATAACAAAACATTGAATAAGAATGGGACACCATGCTCAGCTATCCCAATAAATTAGAGATCTCTCACAACTTACCAGGCAGTGGGAGCAGCTAAAAAAGTGTTTAACAGAGGAAAAGCAAACAAATTCCTGTAAAATGACATTTGCTTTCTTTACTGGGCTGGGCAGCTCCATTTTTGAAGTAGCCTCTAATGAAGCTGTTCAGTCTAAACCAGAGTTGTGAAGCTCTTCAGACTTTTTTCACTGAAGCAGTGGCAATGGAAAGTGCAGAATTAGTCTCTAAGTGATCCGTTCAACATAAATGTAAATGTTGCAACATTTTGATTTGTTTCCCTTTTTTATTTATAAAATAAATATATATTTGATTGTCGTATATATACAATTTTGGCAGAAGTCACCTTAGCTTTCAGGTCTCAGTGAAGAGAACTGTTCACAGTTTATTTGGTAGTAACAACTGATACATGAATCCAAAACTAATCCTTCTAGATTATTTGTATGAATACTTGTTGCTGTCTTCCCACGTATTCGTGGTGTTGAGACCTAGGAGAAATGAACCCATGTATGTCACAGGAAACTAGGTTTCATATTGGCAGATTCTACTGAGCTCAGGGACACCCAATTAAAAATATTTCTGCCTATGAGAAATGCACCACGCTTCTTTGCCTTTTTTTTTCCCATGGGAACATTTTCACATAGGAATCTACTTTGCCTCCTGGGAAATCATACAGTAACTCTTTGATAGTAGAAGTTGAAATTATTTGTATGCATCCCTTCACAGGGGTGTTGGGAGGGCATGTAATTACCGAAACCAAGAGTCAGTGAGCATTTTTCTTGTAAAACATGGCTGTAAATACACAAAAATAGTCTAAATGGGAAGCTGTGTAACATTAGACTGCTTTAAGCTCTCCTCTGAGGTTGAAGTTAGATCATTTTAAAATAGTATTCAAAAGTGATTTTAAAGAACTTGCAGGGCTTACTCACTTTACATGCTATCTTGGGTAACATCATTTATTCTGTCAACTCTGTTTAAATTGGTTGTATTTTTAGAAAAGAATCCTCACTGAATCACTTTTTTTAAAAAAAAAAAAAAACCAACAATTTTTGTGCAGTCCTCAGCATGTAGATCTCTGTAGGTCACAGAAGAGGTTTACACCTCAACATTTTACTAAAGAACTAGTAAATGCTTTTGATTTGCTCACATGTGAGAAGTAGTTGGTCAAGTAAGGAGTCCTCTGTTAAGCCAAAAGGATTAGAGGTTTTTGCCTGCCTATTAATTTTTAATATTTTATTTATTGTTCTCAAACGACATAATATTTTATTATTTCTCTTCATGATTTGTATTATTAAGAGAACAGTACCACCACTCTCTTCCAGTGAGCTGTTCTTGATCTGAATTGTAGACTGTGTTCAGAACTGGAGCGAGCTTGGTGTTCTTGAGCGATTCTCAATTCAAGCAAACATGCCTTCTTTTATGGGTCTCATTTTAGGAAGCTTTTTAAAGGTATACCAGAACTCTGTAAAATATATTCCCTTTGTATTGCCTGCCAAAACATGAAAATATGGTCTTCCTCTTTGAAGAAGGTGTTTTGATAATGGTCAGTGTTATTTGGGCAATTAATATTGTTCTAGCTTTCACAAGTTTTTCTATCTTACTTTCATATATTGCCAGAAAAATGTAATTGTATAAAAACATAACTTATCTACTGGGTCGAGACAAAAGTCCTTTTAGCCCAACATCCTGTCTCTGATGGTGGTAAAAAGCAAATGCTCAGGAAGGAGCGTTAAAATAGACAAGCATACTTCTTTGGATAAACCCTTCCACCCTCCAGCAGCCTGTGGCTTAAACATGTCCTGAGAGAAAAATTGCATCATTATCTGGGTATTTAATAATCCTTGCTATACTTTTTCTTCCATTACTTTGTCTGATTGCTTTCTTAATCCACAGTATTTGTTTCTTCCATAATACTATATGACAGCGAGTTCCAGCATTTGATTGTACATTGTGTAAAAAACAATGTTACAGTTTCAAATGTAGAATTAAATTGTCATGGTGATAAATACAGTTAACACACCAGATTCTGTCCTGGTCAGTCACACTTTAATTCAAGAATGTTAGCTGGGAGGGATACAGTGGACTAAATGCTTGTATGTCTTTAAGTTTTAATTTTTTTCTACTATATCCAGTGAGTGGACTTTATTAATAAGGATTAAAAATATTGCCTTCAACTACATCTAACTTTTTTCTATTTAGAAGAATATTTAGCTGGGATGCACCTTAAATTTCACCTAAATGAGCCTTTCAGCATTTGCACATATCCTCAGCTACTGTATAGTGGATATCAGGTCTTTCAGCTTTACAGAGTTTAGGTCACAGTTGCTTAGGATATTGTTCTCAGAGAGGTAATTAAACCAAAACATGTATTTCTTGCTGACTTTTCCAGCTCAGGTTCATTCTAAAACTTCCAGGTAAATAGTTTTGCCTGAGGGCTTGTGAAGATGTGCGCAGGCTGAGCTGTCTAATAGGCATGGAGGGCTTAACGGTCATGTAAAGATACAATAAAATAAAATTGTTATAATTTGAAATGTTTATTTTCCAGAGCTCCTTTTGTAGGTTAAATGCACAGCAGTGACTTTTCTCTCTGTTATACAGAGGAGCCAATATACTGTTATACACCACACAACTTCACCCGCGATCAAGCCTTGTATGCCAGAGGATATTGTTGGACAGAATTAAAAGATGCCTTGCCAGGAGTTGATGCCAGCCACTGGCCCTCCTTGTTTGAGCATAAGTTCCTACCTTATGCACTGCTGGCTTTTGCTGGGATAATGTACATTCCAGCTCTGGGCTGGGAATTTCTGGCCTCTACCCGACTGACTTCAGAGCTTAATTTTTTGCTTCAGGAGATCGATAACTGCTACCACCGTGCAGCTGAAGGGCGGGCACCCAAAATAGAGAAACAGATTCAGTCCAAAGGCCCGGGGATCACCGAGAGAGAGAAGAGAGAAATCATTGAGAATGCAGAGAAGGAAAAAAGCCCTGAGCAGAACTTGTTTGAGAAATACCTGGAAAGAAGAGGACGAAGTAACTTTTTAGCTAAGCTTTATCTTGCAAGACATTTGTTCATCATCTTTTTAAGCATCATACCAATTACATACTTGTCCACCTACTATGCTACACAGAAGCAAAATGAATTTACGTGTGCACTAGGAGAGCCTCCAGACAAAACAAGCAGCTCCAAATTGCACATCAGAGTGAACTGTAAACTGCCATCTGTCCAGCTCCAGCGGATTATTGCTGGTGTAGATATCGTTCTCCTCTGCTTCATGAACTTGATAATCCTCATCAACTTAATTCACCTCTTCATATTTCGCAAGTCTAACTTCATATTTGATAAACTGAACAAAGTTGGAATAAAGACCAAGAAACAGTGGCAGAAGTCCCAGTTTTGTGATATCAATATTTTGGCCATGTTTTGTAATGAAAATCGGGACCACATAAAATCATTGAACCGTCTGGATTTTATTACAAATGAAAGCGATCTGATGTATGACAATGTGGTACGCCAGCTGCTTGCAGCGTTGGCCCAGTCCAATCATGATGCCACTCCAACCATGCGTGATTCAGGGATCCAAACAATAGACCCAAGCGTTGATCCAGCAGACATTGATGCTAATGAGCAGCTCATCATTAAGAGACCAAGGAAGAAGATGAAATGGATCCCAACTACCAATCCCCTTCCTCAGCCATTCAAGGAACAGTTAGCCATTATGAAGGTTGAAAACCATAAACCTGAAAAACCGAAGCCTGTGCGGAGAAAAACAGCAACAGACAGCCTTATAGCTCCTTTGTTAGAGTCTGCTGCAAAAACCTCACAGCAATCGTCCACTCATAAAACGGAGCCAAACGCCATCCCAAGCACAAGCAGTGAAAAAAAACACACACGACACTTTTCCTTGGATGTTCATCCGTATATACTTAGTAGCAAAAAACCCAAGCCAGAGATTCAAGCCATCCCCTCGATGCCTACGTCAAAAAGCCAAGAAGGTGGATTTTTAAACCAGGAAGAGAATGTTGTAGTACACGTTACCTCCTCTCTCAAAGGTACAGTATGCCATAATGCCCGTACCACCTCCAGAGACCATAATTTGCATAGCTATCTTCAGGAACTTAAAGCTTATCTGAACTGTTTGACCTACCTTGCTAGATTTTGGGATAGCTAATAATCTTAGGGCTTGCAGGCCTCAGAAACAGAGGTTCTCTCTCTTTAACAGCTATATGGAGGATAAGGATTATTACAGCTGGAGCTGTACAAAACAGCCTGCAGGCTGTTGGTGCAGGTAATTTTTCAAATGTAAGCATATATTCAGTTACAAATGTGGTCATGCCTTGCCAATGAAATGAGGAGAGTTTGGCCTCCATGATACCCTTCCTGCTCCACCAGCACCTAGCACGTTTCAAACCTGTGTTATTTTCAAGTCATATGGAAACTGCCATGGTAGATGACCAGTATTCTGACCAGGGATAGCCACTTAGGATTGTGTGAGAAACTGTGCTAATGGCAGTTAAAGCTGCCTGTAGAAAAAAAAAAATCTCTTTAACTACCAATTCTTAGGGGCTGACATGTGTTTGTCACCCAGGAAATCACAACTTAGATCGTTGATATTGTTCACACAAGAGATGTTTGAAATTATCCTTTGTCTCATGCGGACCAGAGGATGGATGGTCTGAAGTGTGGGTGCCGGTCAGGGGTTCAGGAATTCTGCCATCTCTTCCCATGTGGCTTCACAGGAGATGCTCTTTCTGTGCCCCAGTTTCCTGTGTGTGTCTTGGAAATCCTGTCTCTTTCTTACTTCAAAGGAGTGTTTCAAATATATCAATAATTACTAGGTGCTAGAGTGATGAGGAAAGCCATGTGAGCATTAAGAAAAGTGATAGATCAGTCGATAAACTGATAGACAGGTAGATATCTTCTTGTTTATTTTTGTAAGCTACTGATATAAGAAAGAAGCAGTATGCAGTTGAAGTTACAGAAAGATTTGTACGTACTTAAAGCAATGGCTCTCATCTCATTACAAGCTAAGACCTCCCTCTGGGCTTCGACAGACTGACAGCTACCGTCACCCCACTGCCCAGCAAAGAAGTGATTTGAGGTATAAAAGTTTCTGTCACTTCCAAATCCCTATGCTCCTTAGAGCCCTCCAACTCCCCAATATGCATGTGAGCTATTCTACAGCATTCCTTATCCAGTCACCTGCTCTGATTTCAACTCCTCAAAACTACTGGGGTTTTCTGGTCTCAATTACCTTTATCTAAATTAGTGCTTGAATATTTTAAGGGCAAAAAATAATTACTGTAGTTTTGGGGCTCTGTTAATCCCCATTCCCATTAAAAACTTTCAGCTTTGCTTTTGAGTTAGACCTACATTGCAGTCCATCAGGTAAGGTAGACTTACGATTTGTGGAAAGAGACATCAGTGAATGTCAAATTGCTGAATTCTTTCTAAAGACAAGTGGCTTACAATGTGTAACCACTAGTTTTTCCCATGGAAAATATCAGTGCCTTTTGTATTCCATGCTGTGGATTTCAACAGTCATAACATTTGTCAAAACATTAAATCATAACATTTACAAAACACCTGCCAGACTGTAGAGGAGAATAAAAAATACTTTTCTGTTGTTTTTTGTTCATTTTACGAAAATACCATCCACATAAGGAAGCATGAGCATGCATAAAAAAGAGCGAGATTTACAAAACCCATTTGTTGTTTGTCCTATTTCCCCGAGCTTACAACCCTGTTGTTTCGAAACAGTCCTGTTGGATTTCTCAGAGGGTCCCAAGAACATTCATTTTTGGGTCCAGTCCTGCTCCCACTGAAATCAGTGGCAAAACTGCCAGTGACTTGTATTGGTTCAGGACACTCCTCCCTGATGGACTGGAAGGGTGAAAGACTACCTGTCTTTTAACTGGCTGGTTTGTTTTCTTTCAGACACCCCTCATCCTGCAAAAGAGATCCTATACTCGTCTGAGGCATGCAGAACTGTGCCTGCTGCTGGGGCTTTTGTCACATGTAACCACAACCATATAGCCACAACCGCTGCTGCAACGAGCATGACTTTGAACCAAGTCAAGCCAGAGCCAACACCCGCACTGAACTGCAACCCAGCCCACCCTTTGCTGCACATCAACACACTGTACGAGGACCACGAGGAGGACGTTTCAAACATCGTAGACAATGGTATTCACTCACCAACTGACACCGGGGAAATTCTCTCCATCCCTACCCCAAAGCAGATAAGGTTGGCAACGTTCGATGAACCCATGGCAATCGTGAGCTCGGTGGAGTACTGAAGACCCCGGGCTGCAGAGCCGTGCCCTCATGGCCAGGCCCAAGACCACGGCAGCGCGGGCCGCGGTCCCCCCAACGAGGCAATTCACTGCATGAGCATGGGGAGTTTTCACACAGACTATAGCTTTTGGTAATAACGCCAAACGGTTTTCAGGATCACATCATGAGCACTGTCAGTCATTTGCAGAATAGAATAAAGAAAATGTGGTGGAAATAGACCTCGAACGCCCAGCCAACCGTTAGCTCTAGCTCGAAACTATAGTTTCCTGATTTAAACAGGGATTAGCACAATTTATGAACATTAAGAGTCTGATGGCATGCCACAGTAATTTTAGTGAGTGTTTAAATCCTTTGCATTCGGAATCACTGATTAAAGTTAAAACAACATGGAGGTGAGGTAAACTCTTTTAATGGCAGCAGTTAAATAAGAGTTCTTTTCTAAGCAGAGAGGATTTTTTTTCAATTCAGGATTATGAAAAAGTTATATGCAAGCAAAATTTTTGTTTGTTTGTTTCTTTAGCTCGCTAATGTTGGGCTTGATGGAGACTTAGCTGAAAGGGCCTCACTACCACCAGCATTTAAGTGCAAAAAGATTGATACACTCAATCTCTTGCATTTATAAATGAAAATACCTGAGGTATGCCCCGCCCTTTAACAAGCTTATATGTTTGATGGAAGATGATGAAATGAAGAGTTTATTTTTTTAACTATATTTTACCATGGGAAAAATTACTTTAATAACTTTTCAAACCAGGTGTTGCTTTTAACAAAATGTGTAGAAGAGAGTCATTGTAGCTGCTTATTTTTTCATAGTATATTTATGAACCAGGTTAGAAACTTTCATGGGTGCTTCACTGATACGAAAAATCTTATGAAGGTTGTTACAAAATATCTTACAGAATATGAAACCAGCAAAACTGTTTTCAAATAACACACAGTTAAAGAAGTCTCTGATTTTAGGTCTGCAGACTTGGCTAGTCCTTAATTCAGCAAACACTTAAGGCCATGGATGGCACTGAAACGACTCATGTGTCTAAAGCTAAGCACACACTGAAATGGCTTTGCTGGATCTGGGCTCTAGTGCAGGCAGACAATAATCCTGCAGTATGTGCTATCACTCTGATTCAATATTTGCCTTCCTGGGCTCAAAGCACATCTTCATGCCCATCTTCCTATAACTACGGTATGTGTGATTTAATAGAAAACTCTAGTATAACTAAAACAGCTATTAAAAGTGTATCATGCAATAACCATTATCAGCAAAATTATAGTGAAACAAAAAGTGACTGTGTTAAAATAATATTCCTAGCTGCATTCAGAATTATGGACTATGTGTGTTTGCTTCAAAATTATGTATAATGGTAGAAAAAATATGCAGCACAAATATGGGACTGAAATCTTGAATTTATTTTTAATTTATTACCTCAGACATGGATATATTATACCAATATTTAATGAAAATAGCACTGAAAATAAATACCTATTATTCTGAATAGTTTAATGTGTACTACTTCCTAGCTTAGTTACGTACAAGTGGGGTTTTATCGCAAGCGGTAGGCGGGACACGTAAAGCCACCATTCCCCCCTACCTTACTTCAGTTATGCCCAGCCTTTTTGGCCTGAACAGCCAAATACCAAAAAGGCAGCAAGGCACAGGACACATAGCACAGCAGGGGAGGGGGCACTGGGGGCAGCTGAAGGACCCAGCTGTACCACCCCGAGGTCTCGGCACGGAGCGGCATGGAGCTGAGGGGGGACATGGAGCTCGGTCCCGGGCAGCTGGGAGATGATGGCTGCAGCAACTCCTGCTGGCTTCTCTCCTTCCAGCCCCGGGGACGTCAGTGTTCCCCCCCAGCCCGCAGCAGGGCTGTCTGCGTGAAGCAGCCGTGGAACGAGCAGGGATTCGAGCAGTTTATATGCTGCCTGTGGCTCCAGGGCCGTGGGTTGGTCACCCCTCTTCTAACCCGCTCAAACACAAGCTGCGGGGTGTTCAGCATCACTGCCTGCGTGACTGATGAACTGGTGTGACTTTTTAAATAACAAATCTGCACCTGCGTAGCCAGGGCCTCATTCCACCCCAGGTACAGGAGGAAGCTTTCTGCAGTAAGGCGGCCTAGGAGTGGAGCATCACCCGGGGACTGCAAGCAAGGTCTCTGCCTGGCCTGATGGGTAAGTGCCATCCATTCAAGTCACCTGAAAGCAATGGCACATAGAGACTTTGGAGGTGAGCCAAATGCCCCGTTACATCCTATTCACTCAGATGAATACTGTAGTTAGAATTAATTTTTCCGGCAAATTAAACCATTATAGTTGAGTACTTGTTAAACACCGATAAAAAATTAGAAAAATGTGGAAAATTACCTTAAGAAAATCAGAAACCTGTTCATAAAAGCAGAGTGAAAGAATAGGACCCTGAGGCCTGATTTAAAGAGTTGTAACTCCCTTATGCCACTGTACTTCCAATTGCCAGAAGGCAGCATGGTGAATTTCTTCCTGGTTGCAGCAACTCAGCTGACAATGTTACAAATGCATGGGAAATTTTGGGGGTTGTCTGTTGGCTCTCCACTTGGTACCACACATTGAGCAATGTGTCAACTGTACGGGTCTGTAGCTAAAGTGATATACCAATATACATATATACCAGTGTCAGGCAAAGCAGACTATGTCTGAAAACTAAGGATCCAAACTTTGTGTAGTACATTGAAAATAGCAACATTCAATAACTAGAGAGATTTTCATTATGCAGAAATGCAGGGCTGGGTTCTCAGGCAGGTATACGTACTGATCTAACGAGGGTGGTGTTTCCCAAGAAGGGTTGCCTGCTAAAGTGCACGTCTATTCATTCAAGAGCAGGACTCAAGCCTGTGTGGGAACACTGCACACTTTCGCCATGGTACTGCTGGTTTCTATTGATTCAGGATCTGTTGGTGCCCTTGTAGAAATCAATATCAGACTTGACTGGACCAACTTAAAGAAAGAAAGGAAAGCATATAGCTTTCCTCATCCCTGGGACAAGCTAAACTCAGGGAACACCCACTTTACTCATCTTCACCTGTTGTGTTCCAGGAGCATCGCACTATCCTCTTTCACAAGCCGGAGGCTGCGAATGTCAGGCGCCCAGCCCTGAGTGTTAACACGCTAACTACTTGCTAAGGGCAGGATGGTGGACCAGACACAGTATTTCGCCGACCAAGCAAGCAGAGAGCAAGTGAGTCTTGCCTGATGTGGGGTAGATAACTGATGCAGGCACATAGCAAACACTGCCTTGCTGAACTCAAAGGAAAATGGTAGTGTCCTACCCACCCAGAGGAACTTACCTAACTAAACTGAATGACCAAAGATGAGAAAGATGAGACAGCCTCATTTTTAAATGTCTCTTTAGTCTGAATCTCATTAGCATCTCCATCTGCCTTCTCTGCCTAATGGTTTCAGCTTGACAGATCGGATGACTCACATTCTCCAAGGCTGCTTTCCCATTTACTTCACCGGGAAAAGGACGGCATGTTGAGAGCACAGAAACCCCTTTCTTGGGGGTACTCTTATTCAGAGTACGTTTGACAACCAAACAGGAGAGACAAGTGTTTCAGAAGCATCTTTTGAAGCTATGTTTAGGCTGTCTAAACCCAGCAGGAGATCAGCCATTTCTATCTCACAGCCAGCTAGAGAAGTGCTTCTGCTGGGATATTTTAGTGCAGTAACGCTTTTTAGTATTGATGTTACTAACATTTACACATACACACACACAGATTTATATATATCAACTGTATACCTACAAATTCTATATATGCATGTAAATATGTATCTGTTGCATAGAAATGTTCATCTTCTCTACTTTGCTCTGTAAATAAGCTATACTTAGTCATGTCTTTTCTCTTCATTTCCCGTTATCATGCATTAGGCCCAACCAGCAACATTGTGCGTCTTTCTGACTCTGCTGGGATTTTCTGATGCTCGGCATGCTGGAGAGGATGCTCTGTTCCCTGCAGAGTCAGATGTGCTGGGTAGTTTATGTTTTGATATTGACAGTGAGTCAGGCCCTGATCTTGGGAGCCCTTTTCTGCCGGTGCTTCCTATGACTCCTTGGCACCAAAACACAGGACAGAATTTATCTCTGCGCTGGGGATGCCGTTAGTATAGCTGACAGCTATTTTGCATATCCTTTGTATCTCCAGAGCTGGCTCCCAAAGCCAGCGTTGGACCCAGAGGCAAGCAAAGCAGACTTGAAGTTCCTGTCGCTTGTCCCTGGTTACCAGCCACCAGGTTATCTGCCAATTAAAAGTACATCAGGGAGAGTGCTCACAGGCTCTCTCTGTAAGAGAGAGATGCCGTACTGAGGGTATTCCATCTAGCTTTAAGAAAGCTTGTCACTGCCCTTTCAGGCTTGCATCAAAAGGAGCACCAATGAAAAGCTGAGTCTGAGAGCATGAGCCCAGGCTCCTAAAGCCACTGACTCACTGAAAACTGAAGACAGCCTTAAACACACTTGACCTAGCGCTGCGTAGGGGAACATTCTTCCCTCTACATCACAGTCATAGAATGGAATGAGAGGAATAGTGAAAACCCAGCTTTAACCTTTCAGTCAGAGAGTTCAAGAAGCTCTAGAAGAGCTCATCATTGCTGTCCCCAGCTTACGGATGCAGACACTGAAGCACAGGCAAGTGAAACAATTTGTCCCAAAGCTACTTAGGCTGTGTCTAAACTATCTAATCTAAAGCTGAGAACATGCCATAGGTAGGGCACTGCCCTACCTGCCAGCGTAAGCAAGTGAGGATGGTTTTGGGTGCTGCAGGAAAGCTCTCTGAATTCTTCTCCTAGCAGAAAACACTTTTTTTATTCAGCCAGAAACATTGTGGAATATTGATCAAGGAATGTTTTGCTTTAAAGAAACAATGGATTTTCTCATTAAAATCGTTCTGCTAGAATACAAGCCACAGAGCACACTGGGAGTTTTAAACAGGACAATTATTATTCAGACACCTTCCAATATTTTCTGGCTTTTAATGAGGGATATTCCACTCCATCTGTAAACAGACTGTAACTAATGGGAAAACATTCTGTGTACATCATTTACAAGCAACAAATTTTCAGCTTTTGCTATTCTCTGAACAGTTTTAGAGCATTTCTTAGCTGTTTTGCAACACTGTACAAACAGAAAAATTTATGAACGACTCTGCCACACCAATAATGAGGATCTTAGGGCTCTGCCGGTCGGATTCAAGGAAATGCTGGCCTGCCTATCCTGTTGTCCTCAGTGGTTATTGATGCTTCTGACTTAATGCTTTACTGACTTGCTATTTGTTCACAGAATTCATTTGCCTGGAGTCAGAGCCAGCTTAAGCTGAAAGAAGAAGTTGTTGGGCCTCCTGCTGGGCTTGAGAGCAAAGAAGTTTCCTGACTCTTTTGGTTAACTAGAAATAATTTTGCTTTATAATCTCAGGGTTCATAGCATTCACCAGTCTAGCTTTCCAAAGACACATCCAGGGAGTGCACAGAATACAATAAATCCCTGGAAGAGGAATGCATGATTCACAAGCAAAATCTGGTGTCTTGCGTGAAATGAAACAGAAAACCACCCCATATCCTCCACTGCAGATGCCTGCCTGTAAAGAAAAAAATTACATGCTTAAAAGATTATAGTGGGTTTTGCTTTTAGAGCAAAAGCATTTGCTTTTATACTATGTCAATAAAACCATGGCAGTTTACCGCAGTTAACTGCTCTGGGATAACAAGCCTGTGCCCAGACCCTGGGGCGCACAGCAGAGACAGATGGGTGCATTTTGCTGCAGAGGGAAAGAGCTTCTGAGAGCAGTTCAGGAACTTCTTTTGCAAAGTGATGGATGTGCTCATCCACACAAACTTGGAAAAAGGATGTGCCGCAATGGGGGCTAAGAAAACTCTGTACTATCTGTCCTCTATGTACAGTCCTGCGGACTTCATGTTGACAGATTTATCCTGTTATTGGAAAGGCCTAAACAATGTAGAGAAGTGACTAGCTGTATAGAAGAAATGAATAGCCTGGAGAAGACTCTGAGGAGACCTTATTGTCGCCTTTTGATACTTAAAGGGGGCTTATAAGAAAGATGGAGACAGACTTTTTAACAGGGAGTGTAGTGATAGGACAAGGGGTAATGATTTTAAACTGAAAAAGGGTAGATTCAGACTAGATATATGGAAGAAATAGTCCAAAACAACAGAGCTGAGAGCCTGAGGAACGACGTATCCCAGCAGAGCCAAGGGATGCTTCACAGGACAACTAGAGTGGCAGAAGAGTCAAAGGAGCTTCTGGGAAAAGCTTTAAATATCATGAGAATGACTCCAAGGCAGTGGCAGAGAATATTGTAACACCTGGGAAGAAGACATTGAGTGAAGGGCCACAAACATGGTGGAGTGTCCCAATCCAATGTTGGGGAAGGTTTCATTGTGATCCCAAGAGCGAGATTAAGACACAAACGAGGTCAAATGCCGTATACCCAAAAGAGCTTTTATTATCAAAAGTAGAAAATAGTAGCGATAGGGTAGAATGGAAGAAAAGGCAGAAATCAAGCAAGCAGTTGGGATAGAGTTGCAAGGATAGTCACCACCATGGATCCAGCGGCGTCCTGTTGGTCCTGAGTCTTCAGTTCTTCAGGGGTGGGTGCACACCATGGCTTGTTTCCACGGGTTTTTATAGGGCATAGTTCACTGATGCATGCACATACATACTGTTCATGCAGTGCACGCACTGCAAGTTTCATCTATCACACGACCTACCAGAAACCAGTATGTTATGTCAAAGACTACAGTTTCCATGAGAATGGTAGTCTCTACGTTCTTCACTGGCTCCGGCCTGTCTCCTCCCCTGGATGCCTCGGTGGCCTGATAATTGTCCTTCTGGACAGAGGAGTGCCCTGCTTAAACAGGCCATCTCTGGGATAAGTGGCTCGTCACAGCAAACAATGATAGTCCAGTCTTTCACAACAAACAATCTTTGAGACAAATAGCTCGAGATAACAATTCAGTCTCTCACATGGAGGTACTGGGGCATCTCTCCTAGGAGGAAAAGCTGAGGGCTGGGACAAGGTATGTAACCTTTCAGCTAGGCAGGTGGTGGCAGCAAAAGGAACAGCATTCAACACCCCTAAGGTCTCTGCCATCATGCAGACCCCTGACTCCAGACTCCCTCACAGCCTGGCTGCTCTCCTGGAAACTCCTCTCAGACCACGTGAAATCAAGGGACTTTCTGTTGTGGAAAGACAGCATCAACATGGGAAAAGCCAGCAATAAAGTATATACGCAGATACATATTTTCCCCTCTATATTCCAGGACCTTTGCAAAAGTCTGTATAAATCTTATTCCCACAGATTTGTCAGAATGTCCCACAGCAGCAGTCAAAGTATTTTTCTACAAGCCTGTCTTTACTTATGAGTTGCTGGCTTTGCCTGCCACTACCTAATTTGCTCTAAATCATCAGTTTCTACTCAAGTTCTGGGGAGGCCTGGTCTCCTGCCTTAAGTCCTTTTGTTTAAACAAAGTCTAATATTAAAGTAACCACAGGATGGGAACCAAGGGCAGATCCAAGAGCAAAGTCTTGGAAGGACACACTTGGACCTAAAGCAAGAGCTATTTCTTTTCCTTATTTTCCTTTTTACCACCTAAATACAGGTTTAGGTTACACTGAATCTCTGGGAAACACTAGAGGAAATGTGGGCTGGCAAATGAAATGTCCTCTGCAGGCATGCTCCTTTTCTTCCCAGCAGACCAAGTATCTCCTCTGGAGGTTCTGGCCCTGGGCTTTACACAGTTATAATTAAAACTTTATGGTTTTATATTGTACTGACTTCCTCAGCAAATACATATCAAAATAGGAATGTCATTTTCACTGCAAATGGGAATTTGCTTTTTGATTTTTACCCTAAGCATTGAAACAAAAATCCATAAAAGTTTATCTAATTTCTGCAAGTTTTAAGTTGTATAATTAAGTCTTGTAAGTTCTGTAGTGAATTAAGATGTGTAAATCACTAGGGTTTTTTTAAATTTGTGTTGTTTGAGCTAACAGTAAATTGCAAGATACTTGATGACAGGTTTCATGTGCAAAATCAAGGCAGGAGACTTCTGATGAGGTAACTTGCTAATTTATTTTATGTTACTACCTAGTGTTTGGGCAGCAGTAACACTGGGGAGCTGCTGTCATAGCCCAGTAATACAACGGCAGCTCCGGCCAAGAAGCCAGCAAGCCTACAGCCATGGCACCGCTCCTGCGCAGGCAGCTTTGCCTGCTTGCCTGGGCTTAGAGCTGCCCCTACCTGCGGGCTCCTGGGCGAGCACTGAGCAGCCTCAACTTTTTAGTCATTAAAACACACCCTCTATTCTGGAGGGTTGCCCACTTCTTTGTTTCTGCAGGCCAAAACTTTACCCACTGCAAAATGAAAGCCCACGGATCTGCTGCCTTGGCTATACAATGCCCAGGGGCATGGGAGAGATCGCTTGACCTGCTGGCTTTCACAAGAGAGCAGACGATGAGCAGAAAGCGGCTGAGTCAGGGCCCAGAGCTACCAAAGGCAACAGCCATCCTCCGGGAAGTCAGACACAGCCAAAGGCCATGCAGCCAGTGCTTGTCCTTTACTGGACAGGTCACTAAGTTATTTCTGCTCCCCTCCCCTTCACCCAAAGTCCACAACCTGCGATGTCCCTGTTGACTGAGCCCTCCTCTGAAATTCTGCCCTCTTTCTTTACTATACACTTCCTTGCACATAAAAACTGTTCTTCTAAAGCCAATTCTTACAAATACTGCACCTAGGTTTCAATGGCTACTTCTTCATTAGCCAATAATGCAGTGCCATAGGAGCAGATCAGTAAATCAAAGCAGTCAGTGCTGATTTCCCCACTGCTCCAGTATATGTGGTCTGGGAGTTTAAATTCAGGCAATATTTAGTGTGCCACTCTGGACCGAACATTCCTGCCAGGCACGCATGTGAGACCTGCCTTGTGTCTGGACCCTTATTTCGCTATCAGGGGCTGGTTTGTACCTCAGGTGGAGCCTCCAGGGCTGTTTTCTCCTGGAGAAGCTGCAACCACAACAGGTCTGCTCTGCAAAAGGAACCAGTGTGCAGCTGGCAGGTCCATCAGGGAATTTTCTCCAAAACACACTGCTCCTGCAAGGCAAAATACCAAAGCTCATGGTGTTGTTATACTCTCTTGTCCCATATTGTCCCTTCCTGAGCCATCCTCATGACACCTTACTCCTAGATCGTATATTGGCTGTGCAGCACCCTGCTCTGCCTCTGCGTCCCTGAGCACCTACCCGGCTGCAGCCCACCAGCACAGCCGGCCCAGAAGAGGCTGCGGAACTGTTTCCCCTACCAGCAGTGAAGAAAACAGGGAGGACCAGCAGGAGCTAATACTGTTCACTAGATCTGAACAGCCAAACTCAGTGGAATTTACCAGTTCATGTGCAAGGTGAGTTCTGCCCAGAGGGTAAGATTATGCATATGAGCCATCGTGATGTTCAGCTTTGCCCGTTGAAAGTGGTAATGTCCAGCTACCATGAAGTAAAATTAGACTATGGATTTATAGTGCATTAACTACCTCTGTGTGGCAACTATGCGTGTGCATACTCTTGCCCCATGCTGAATGTTAAATAAATCCCCCTGTTCTTACTGAAGAGCAAGCTTTGCTTTACCATAGGATGGACACATATACAAGGCTTGTTACCCCAGAGTACCTAACTGGAGTACCTCCTAAATCTGTGTCCTAGCCTTCCCCACCAGCTTCTTGTGTTCTGTGGAGCTGACTCCAGTAGGCAACTCCTTAGAGACAGGAACACTAATGTCTCCATTGCAATGTTGAAGTTTTAAATGTTCATTTGTTGGTTTTGCTTAGGAAGCCAAAGACCATGTGATAAGTGATACCAAATATGTCCAAATAAGCTATGATTGTGCTGAGCAATCCATCAGGTTCGGAGTAATAAATGACTCCACAAACAGCTAGCTTTAATGATGTTTCCTCTGCAGATTTATAGCAGAAATAAAGCCCCAAAGCATTTGGCTCCTTGAGGAGTACTGACAAGAGTTGTTTAGCACGGATGGCTGACACATACAGATTTTATGGCATAGAAGCTGCTATACCTGAATGCAAACTGAGGATTTTATGGTATCATTTCCATTTGCTTCCCCCTGAATGTTAATCAAGCAGCAAATGTATGAATAAGATAACATTGATTCTGTTAGCAGGCTGGCAATCAGCTAATCGACTTTCTCTGTGCACTAGGTAATGTGTATGTGCTGGTCCAATTATCTTTTACTCCCGGAGAAATAATTCCTAATATTTAGCAGAACCATTATTCCAATGATAAATTACCTCCAAATGTTTCTGTTAAAATATCTTCCTCTTGCTAGCTCCCTTAATTGCCTTCTGAAATGTTAACATGTATCTGCCCTTGTGTTGATATATTAAACCCTTTTCTTTTAATTAGAGAGTTCAAAGACAAAAGCTTGACAAACGAAATGGAGTCAATTCTCCTCTACATTAGCCTGGACCTTTTATTTTGCAATCACTTGGGTTGGACCAGGAGCTGTTCCCACTGTCTTGCCAAGCTTGAGTCCTGCTGGGCAGTCAGGATGGGCTCGCTCATCTTCAGCAAAGACAGAGGCAGCAAATGCCTCGGTCCTTGTCCTCAGAAAGGCTGTGACTAAGAGGCTATCTACCTGCTGAGTGCCCTTCACCACAGCAAACTTGGTCAGCTGAAGCCTGTACTTCAGTGGCATTAACTGAACCACTAATCCCAGGCCATAGAAATTCAGATGGAATTTAATATAAACTGCTTTGTTCAGACACAACTGGCACAGGACATTTTTCATAATCTAAATTATTTTCATGATTTATTTATTAAAGTTAGCCAGAGAGATCTGAGAGCTCATTACTTTAGTACATCAGAAGAAAAAGAAAATAAATAAAAACACAGTTGTGAATTATTTTCTCAAGTAATGCTCTTTCTCCATCTCCTGCAAAAATGTTGGGATGAAAACACCTGACGTGCACAGAAAAAGGGATGTACAAGTCCAAAAGAGAGAGGACAGCAGGCACATGCATGAAATTACTAAATGAAAACTGAGTGATAACATAACAAAACCAGCTTGCATTTTCCCATCATAAAAGCAGCCTGCGCAAAATTGTATGTTTACCTGTTCTGTTAGACTGTACAGGTAAAATAAAGAAATGCTATATGCTATAGCTAAACTAGATGTCAAAATCAAATGCCAGGCTGCAACACTCCTCTATGAAATAAGTTTTTATTGACCCTCCTGCATCACCTCTCTTTTCTTCCCTCTTTCAACACAGTGCTGAAGAGTGTGGATAACAGATGCTGCTTTTGGGAAAGGGGTTTGTGAGGTGGAGATCTCAATTGGTTTTGCTGGGATATTAAGATTATTGCCTGTCTGGTTTTATTACGAACATGTCTGTTGCCAGCTGAGTTACCATACACAAAGAGATTCACCTGGGCAAGCATAACTGCTCCTTCTCTGAGGGGGTTAATAATTTTTAATTCAAAGGTAGCAACACAGGCTGGGGTATACCTACGCTCTACATCCCCCTCTTCGAAGCTTCTTGTTCAGCCAATGGCATGTGCAAGCCTGAAGAAATCAGGCTCCTGCCAGGCTGCTTTGGGGCTCTCAGATGAGGATTAGATACCTGTCTCACCTGCAGGAGCCACTCCAGCAATGTTCTGGCTACTATCTGAAGCTGCATAAAAGAACAGAAAGTTCTCCACCACTGAGACTTCTAGGGTGGACTATGTGAGTATAGGCAGGTACACTGATTTATTCAGTGGTTGCAACAATTTCACTCCCTTCCCATAGCTGATATGAAGCGAGGAATACAGCTCAGTTCTTACATTTTCTAGAAAAATATACAATTAAAATGTGCTTGGCAATTTTGGATCAGTGGATAAAAACACTGAAGTAGAGGGATTTTCTCTTTTTCTTAGGGTCCAGTGTTTTGAAGTAGGGTGGAGTTCTTTCTCTCAGTGCCAGCTCTGCTTTACTGTTAGAACTGTCCTGATCATTAAGGATCTTGCAATAAGAAAGATTTTCTAGCCAGTAAGTCTGATACCTCACTAAACCGGGAAGCAAGATGAGGATCTGCAGTACGAATTGCATTGAGCTAAAAGGTGCTGCCTGACGGGAGCCCGCCAGGTCTGACTGACCGGAGGCTGACTGACCAATGCCCTGGGCATGCGCTAAGTGGAGGTGGCATAGCAGTTCTACAGACAGCACATAACGTGCATTTCTAATTAGCTCGCGCCAGCTCCTCCTGCTCCTCCCCTCCCCAGGAGACTTGAATAGCATCGATAGGAGGTACCTTCAGTACACGCATGGAAATGTCTCCATTAACTTCAAAATTGCCGTTGATCACAGCCATGGGCTGAGGCGGAAATGAAAGGTTCAGAAAGGAGCCACTTTCTAGTCCCTCTGACAATTTAATCCAAAAGCTGGCATTTCATATGTGATTTAACCAGTTCTGAATAGACTCACTAGATGTCCAGTTTTGTTGGTTAATATTCTCACAGAATCCATTACAAATATCATTAGAGAAGATAAAATATTATAATTCGTTAACTTGGTTATGGGTGATTTTAACATTTAGTACAAGTATTTGTAACAACCTCAGCCATTATCCTGGTAACTAGTATCAATAACAGGCTTCCTAAATGAACTATAAGAACAATTAATCAGACAATACCTTAATTGCATATTGCATTAATTATACATTTTCCCCGTGACAGCAATTAAAATTCAAGCCTTGCCTGAAGGTAGAATTAAGAATCAACAAACACATTTTTTAACAGCTTAAAGCTAAAATCACCTTTTACATAATTTCTTATTAAGAGATAATCATAACATTGGACTTGCAAGTAACTTGCAGACATGGTCATTTATCTGATTTTTTTTCATACATACCCATTTTTTGTTATTATCCATTTGTTATCATCCAACATACTGACACATCTTTGCACATGTTGTACAACTTTGTCTACCAAGAGGTTTATAATCAGTTTGTCAGGAAGAAATTAAATTTTTTAAATTGCAACATTAAATCCAAAACTATCACAACTGCATATGACAGAAATAGAGAAAATATGTTTCCACAAAGCTTGTGTAATAGGATCTGAATTAATCTCAGTGACGGACAAGGAGTAGAAATTCTTCTTTTACTAACCCTTCTGCAGAGACATCCTCCTAGCAGTAAGCAGCAATGTTTATTCTTTTACTATCACAAATCATATGTAGCTAAAAACATTCATCCCTCACTTGTGAGTCTTCTTCACTCACAGCTTTGATAAATAACACCACATTAATATTGCACAGAAAGAACTTGGAACAGTTTTCCATATACCTGTCATGTGTGCTTTGTGTTTATGCTAATTTATTTTATGGATTTAGAGTGCTCCCAGTGGTACTGCAATGAAATCAGTGCAGTTATTGTAATTGGATTTACCTTGCCGGAGGAAAGGTCAGCTTTCAAAGAAGAAGGAATTATTTTACCTTTCCCTTCATCAGCCAGACTCCTCTCCGATGTCTACACATAAAGCTTCAACTTCCACCTCCTTTGTTGACTAACAATTTACTGCATTTTGTCTGGGGAAAAAAAAAAATAAAAGCCAGAGTAACCCTCAGCTGAAAGCATTTTCAAGCTGCATTTAGAAATCACTTTACTCATTTCTGAAGTGCAATCACCCCGAGTGAAGTGAAAAGGCTTTTCTAATAAGAAGCAGCAACAGACAACTTCAAAGCAAAATTTCAGGGGGAATGGAGAGAAGTCAGGCTGTAATTACACCTGGTGAAAATTACCTGGGATTGAAGGCTAATAGAGCATCTCTTTTTAAGTCCCACAGGAACGCTTAAGGGACAGAAGGCAGCAGAGAATTCCCATCGTGGGACAGGAGCAGATGAGGTGGAACAGACAGACAAAAGCAGATCTGCTGAAGGGCCAGAGATGATGTGAAGGATTTGGGCAGTCACAAGGCAGACGCTGAGGCTGGCTTTGTGTGAGCTACCTCCAAAATGCCGAGCAGCGTAACTGCTCGCTGAGGCACGGTACTGCAGCTGTGGGGTGGGCTGATCTGGGGCCCGAGCCCATCTCCGTGGGGCCCCATGGGTCCCTGCTTGCCCACTCTAGCCCAAGCCAGCACTTCCTCAGGAGTTTCAGCGTCTCCGTACACTGTCACATTCTCGTGCTCTGAAGTATCTGAATAAGTACATTTATAGAGATCCAGGGACCCCCACAGTTCCCAGGGACATTGAACAGCTTTTTCTAGGCAGGCTTTGTTGAATCAGCCTAAAGTTAAACTCCTTTTTGGAAAATATTGACTTTGTACAAACCAGATTTATACCAATGTGCTAGGAGAGCGGTTTCACAACTGGCATACGTGGCTCCAGGTAAGGAAACTGAGGGCAGCCGGCAGCTCAGCCCACACGCAGGATGCATCCGCAGCGAGCAGCAAACACCTTACTGCCGGAGCCAGTCTTTCCCTCGGGTCTCTGTGTCTCTGGCTGCAAGAAGGATTAAACATTTTTAACTTGTATATTTTCTGATGGGCAAGGTCAGCCTCTGAAATGATGGGTATTGGATCATGTCACGCCTGAACACAAGCGTAAGTGACCCATGAAATTAAAGGACATTTTCTGGCATTCACTCAGGACAGCTCAAGTTCCCCGAAGCTGGATCAGCCTGGAAAGTCCTAGCAACAAAGAAAAGATATTCATCTCTAGGTGGAAGAAATACCTGAAGTAAAAATACACAAACAGGAAGAGCCTAACTTGAGCCCAATGAAACAGAAAAGTGGTGGTGGTTTGGGTCTACATAAGCCAGCTAGGGTCTGCCTCTGGTCTACAGGGCTTTGGAGGGGCTTCCCACAACTCCCAAGGGTACGACATGGCATCCAGCCAACTGATCTGCCCTTTGAAAACCAACTTGCTAGCTTGACACCCACTACCTTTTGGATTTCACTATGTCCATTGCATTGTTAAAAACTTGCTGGAGTGCCTACAGCCATATAGGCATTTCTGTCTTTTTAATAACATCAATAAATACATTTTCAGAAAATCAACATAAGAGCATCAAGCTGTAACTGTCCAGCCTTGCCTATTAGATAAATACCAAAAGTTGTGCAGTTACTAGATGACTAAAAATTGCTCAGCCTGATGGTCTCTAAAAAGGGAGACAAGAATTACTTTTCAAACACAGAAACTGCAGATGACCGATGTTTGCATCAAGCAAAAAATTCACGTCAACTTTCTAATATCTAATACAATTATGTCAAGCACTGACTTTTTTTTAACATGTGAAAAGGGCCTTCTATGAAAACGTGCCCATGCACCATTTTAATCTGAATGAGAAGCAGCATTGCCAGGCATTGCAGTGATTTCTCCAATTTACCACATCTGCTTGGTATTTGGAGCCTTCAGTTATATTCATGGTATGACCACAGGGTACAGGGTGGAGATTTGCAGGGGAAGGAAACAACAGCTTAGCACAAAACTGTATAGTACAGCTCTGGTTGCCAGAAATGTCGTTAATAGTAGTTAGTGACATACCTGCCCTGTCAAAGTGCAAACATTTTCTTACAGTCAGCTTTATAAAACACATAAGATAAGATGCCCAGAAATGAGATACCTGGGCATAAGGTGAACAACTGACTTCTTGTCTGTTCTTTACATAAAGGACCTTATGTGCCCTACTTATAAAAAAAAAAAAAAAAAAAAAAAGGATTTTGAAGCTGGTAATTGCACGTTTTGAATGCAGAAGTTTGTTTAAAATACAAGCAATAAACCAGGAAATCATTACATAATGGCATTATGAAAAGGTTTCTGGCATTAATAAGATAAACTTAAGTTACACAATATTGATGTTTTCTCTAGTGTTCTATAATCACTTTTTCAGAGAGATGTTCCACTAACCTATTGAATTACTCTATTTGTTCCAAATTTTAAATATTGAGCTAAAGTATTTATCTTCTCCTACTTCTTATGTCCTACCAAAAAAGTGCTAACTGGGTTTCACAATTTAGCTTTACTCACGCTCAGTGAATGCAGCAGGGCATTGTCCGACAGTAAAGAAATTAGGAATATGGTGCCTTGTACTTTGAGCTGGTTTCATTTTTGAGCATCCCAGATTTTCAAGCACTGTGTCAGATGATATGTCATCAATGAGAGTAAGTCTGTCACAACAACTCTGATTTTCAGTAACCTCTTCATCGCTCCCAGGGAGATCTGTGGCCCAGAACAGCCAAACCGTTCCCTTTTGCGCTCTCAGCATCTTCTTTGTAGTCCACAAGAGTTGAAGTCTACATGAGACATGGGCATGTGCCTGGTGTTCTGCTATCTCCGACACAGAAAATGTCTCTTACCGCTCTTCCTGTGTCCTGTATGCCTCTGGCATAGAACTGTGAGTGAGGTAGAAAATGTCCATATTTACCAATCCCTTTTCCCAATAGGGACTCGAGACATTACTAGCCAACAATGTACTGGTAACTTAGTACTTACTGTCTGTCCAAGTACTTGTCAATTCACAAAGCCCTCTAGATACTAATCTCATTTTATTTGTGTTAGAGATAGAGCTCTGCCACTTGCATCACGAGACAAACAGCAAGATTAGGAGTGTGCAGGCTGCCATTCTCACACTGCATGTTCTTTTGCCACATGAAAACTGATTTAGAAATGAATGATTAATTCTGGACATCAGTGATTTTTTATTTTTTTTTCATTTACTGCCACTGTAAAGTCAGTAATCTTCACTGAGCATTTGACAGCCATCTAAAGTGCCTAGCACTGAACATGTGAGAAAAGGTGACTATATCACTACCTCCTATTTTGCACGTGTACACAAACGTATACATGAAAGGTATAAATCTTTTCAGAGCAACGTTTGCCCTCACAGGGCCAAGCTTAATGTCAGTGTTCAACAATAATGTTACTCCCTGAATTTGCTTGCAGCCTACTGCTGCACAAAACACCTAACTGAAAGGAAACCTACCCGCTGGGTCTGTAAAACTCCTATTTCCAAAAAAGCATTGTCCCAGCAGGCAGTGTACTTCAGCAGAGTGCCTAAGGGTACCTCCTGAGATGATACCTTTGGTCTCCTGCTTTCTAAAATGTGCCCACACAAAAAAAAGTACCCAACTATAACCTCAGAGCATACTGTTAATAAGTACAGTACCATGATGCGAGCATCCAATTGTTCTACCGAAGCTTGCTGTAAACAAAATGTAGCTCAAATGTGCCGAAAAGCATTGCAGCATATTTTCAAGATCAAGCTTCTCTTACCAGGTTAGAATTTATAACACATTTGTAGTCGCCATTTATCCTGGTCTCTTCAGAGTGTGTAACACATTCCCATGATATAGAAAATAAAAATGCAGGACTGTGTTTAGCCTTATTCTAGTCCAAAAGCTGCTGCATACCAAGGCAAGGCCTTAATAACACTTGACTGGCCTAGTCACATCTGTTACTACTCAGTGACTATTGTTTAACATTTGGTTATAATTTTCAAGCAGTTTCATTCACTCCTTCTATGAGCCAGCGGTTTGACTGGTGTACACAATGAGTACAGACTCATCCAAGCTAGTAACCACAGTGAGTAAACCCCAGAAGTGGCATGCAGAGATGTTTCAGTTAGCTCTGTGGGAGCCATCACGGCAATCAGAAGCAGGGTTAGCTACACCAGTGTGTGTCCTCTGCCCCAGCTGGACAGACCTGCCAGAAAGCTTGGCAACCCAGGCTGGCAGATTTACATGGCGCTCTGCTGAGCCACAGGGACTCACCAGCTGGGATGTCTGTCCTGGGTTCCTCTGAGTTTCTGCTCCTGGCTATGCCATGGTTCTTCAGTCCCTTCTAAGTGGAAAACCTCCTCAAGAATGGGTGAGGGAAGGACAACTGCACAATAGGAACTCATACCACTTCATCCCAAGTGCCTCCACTCAGCACAGATTCAAATCACTCAGCCCAGCCTGAGAATAGGAATAGGAGATGATGAACAATGTACAAAATCTCTGGACATAAGTATTAACTGAGTTGTCCTGAAATGGCTGGATAAGGTAGTGAAAAAAATCACTGCTTGCCTCTGACATAGTGGGACTGAAATTAAGCATTCATCTTCCTTGCAAGTAAAGATAGATTGCCAGGATCTATTCTGGAGGTGCGATGCACTGACTGCCCAGTGGCAATATCCTACACGCTGAGTTTGCTCATGTAACGGTTGTTCTTTCCCCCTCAGTTTTGCCTCAGGCCTAAAGTGTGACATGTCTCAGTTCCCACAGGTGACCACTGTGTGATTAAACACAGGAGTGCAGCATCTGCAAATGTAAACAGCTCTGATACCCAGAGAACTGCATCTTGGGCATCCTGAAATCTTGCCACAAGACAGGTGAAGACAGCAATTTGATGTCCCACCAAGCCTTTTCTTCTCCAGGCTGAAAAAACCCAGCTCCCTCAGCCTCTCCTCAAATATCATGCTCTCCAGCTCCCAAACAGGCTTGGTGGCCTTTGGCCAGTTGAGTTCCAGCTGGTCAACTCTTTCTTGTCCAAAACTGGACACAGTACTCCAGACACAACCTCATGAGTGCCAGAGACAGAGGATTAATCTTGTCTCTGGTCCTGCTGGCTACAGTTTTGTTAATAGAGCCCGGAATGTGGTTGACCACCTTTGCTGCAAGAGCACCCTGTCTCTTGTTCAACTCATCCTCCACAGCTGCTAGGTCCTTTTCTGCAAAGCTGAAAATGGAACACACTTCTAGAGCAGTGGACTTCAAAAGTAATCCCAAGGAGAATGATGAATTGATGTCCTCAGTTAACATTCCCATTTCACATTAGCTCCTTATTTCTGAACATTTGCTCACCCATGTCAGCAAACAGCCCCTACATCAGCTATGATCACTCATGGTGTCAGCATGGCACACCTAACATGGCATTGACCCATTCCATATGGAATTATCTGATTATACAGACTATAAAAATACAGCACCAAAAGCTGTAAAATCGCTGGGAGGGTGCTGCTCCCACAAGCCCTGCATAAATCAGCACGGATTTGGGCAGCTGTGGTGGGATGGACAGTGAGGTCTTCTTTCTCCTTGTTGTCCTGCAGATGGGTATGTGTTCTTCACAGAAGGTGTCTGACCAAGGCAATTGCTCCACAGCAAGACAAACGCAAACACTTCATTTTCCCTCTTGCCACCCAGGTAAAGCTCGGCAGCACTGCACTGCACTGCACTGCACTGATTAAATTGGGAAGAATGACTGAAGAAGAGCACTTTGCTTTGACCAGCACTGGCAGCAATAGAATAAGGAGAGGGTGTTTCTCTGTTTCCTTCTTCTTCTGCTACTACATTGTATCACAGCTAGCTGCTTTTAGAGATGCCAGCTGTTTTGTCAGACCAGCTTTGTTGAATGAGAAGGTGTCAGGAAGCATGTAGGAAAACTCCCCCCACTTTGAACTGTAGAAAATTTGCCCTGAGAGGAAAAATCCCCAGTTTAGGCCAATCAGATTGACATTTGCTCTTATAAGTTGCTTGCTTGGGGTCAGCATCCCAGAAATTGCCATGCGTCACAACCTGAGAGTCTACAGTTCACCTTTCTACGTCCTGAACTCAGCCATCTCCCTTAAACGCTGTTGCAGTTCTTACCGACCACTGCTGCCGTATGCTTAGCCCTTCTGACTTGCCTCCATCCCTATCCAGTTTCTACCCTGCACAGGGACCTCTGACTCTCCCCAACAGTGGGTTTAAAAGCATCTTCTTGTCTCTGAGTGGGACAGTGGTATGACATGGAAGAACCGCAGTGTTGTGAAACACTGATGAAAAATGCCAGATGGGAAACGACACGTCAAGATACTCTTTACTTATAAAAAATACACCCACTCCTCAGAATCCCTCAAAATTGCCTTTTTACCGCTTCCTTTACTCAATGGCTTGTAAATCTGTACCAACTTGTGGAAGAAAAAGCAATAATGTCATGTCTAGGTTTTCCATAGAAAGTGCAAACCTGAAGTGCCATCAAACAGATTTTTGAAAAGGACTGGGGCAGTACTCTTAATATCATCTACTAATGACTTCTGGATCATAAGCATTAATACAACAATATTGAGGTCCAAAAGAAATGAAAGCTTTGGCCTCAGTTAATGTATGTTTAAAGAACATGGCATTTTTAATAAGAGTACAGCCTTAGCAGAAAGTTCATAGTGTCATTTCCATAAGGCAACCACTTTTGGGAAGAGTATCCTTTAGATCTACAAAGGGATGATTTGCAAACCAGTTGCATAAAAGAGAAGATTTGATGGTTGTAGTTACGATTTGTGTAATGACTGACAAAACAAAGGTAGAGTCAACCTGGACCTATATTTTATACAGGTTGTTCAATCTTAAACAAAACTGAAAAAAAATCCAAACTTGTTTTATCTCAGATGGGAGGTGCACTATAGCTAAGGATGAGACTTGCAAAGCATCTCATAAACTGTAGGAATAAGTGCTATTAACAGATTGGATATAAATATTTGAAATTCTGTATTAAACTTTAAACTTTTTTTCCTTTTGGGTCAGAACACAAGATTTTGCTTCAGCTGTTTATGTTGCACGGAGGTTTGTGCTAAGCTATGTTAGTTATCGGGAACTCAGCACTGAATGAAACCACCCCCTGATAAACACCTTGGCTGTAATCATAGAATCATTTAGGTTGGAAAAGACCTTTAAGATCATGGAGCCCAACCATCACCTTAACACTGCCAAGTCCACCACTAAACCATGTCCCTAAGCACCACATCTACACGTCTTTTAAATACGTCCAGGGAGGGCGACTCAACCACTTCCCTGGGCAGCCTGTTCCAATGCTTGATAACCGTTTTAATGAAGAAATTTTTCCTAATATCCAATCTAAACCTCCCCTGGCACAACTTGAGGCCATTTCCTCTTGTCCTACCACTTGTTACTTGGGAGAAGAGACCTACAACCACCTCACTACAACCTCCTTTCAGTCACAGTCTACGCCCCGATCAGAAGCAGGCACCTTAATGGAGCCAGGCATCAAATGCCACAGAAAGACTCTGCTTTCAGTAATAAGGCTTCTATCTGAGCAAGAAGAGCACAGAGCTTGCAGGGAGACTTCCATAGCATGCTATGTAGGCACACGTACCAGCAGCAATGACATCGTCTCTGTTCCCATACCCAAATTCACAAGTTCACGTGGGCTTTGGGCTTCATGGTTTCATTAAGCAGTGTCTGACCTTTCTGCCATCAGCAGTGCACAAGCCACTGATAACAGGGCACACCACAAACTTTCTGTGGGCTGATATCTGATGGGTTAGTGCCAGCTGCCCTGACCACGCACCCTTCACTGCATTGGGCTGGTCCGCGTGGACCTTCCAGGCTCTGGCAAGATGAATGCCCTCAAAGAAAACACAGACCAACAGTGGCTGATTCCTTGTGTTTTAATCTGAATTAATACCGTCCTTGCTGAAATTGTTCCATTTCTAGTGGTTGTCCTCGCTCTACTGTGGAAAAAGAGCAGACCTGGTTGAAACCCTGGAGGGGGATATCTCTGTTTCTGCCAGCCTAGTCATGTCTAATGGCTGGGCCTGGGCCAAAAGATATATGGATATGTGCACACACTACTGTATAGGTTGCACGATCATGCTTTCTATGCTCACGTACATAGGCTTCCATCAATAGTGCTATAAACCAAAAGAACCTAAGGACTCTGCTTTTGCGAATGAAGTTTTATTATAAGTTCCCAATGGCTTCCAGCTTTGTGCCAACCAGCTCTGGAAAAGAGTCCCAGGACTCAGTATTGCACTAATTTGAATCAAGTTAAAAATGAAATAACTGATCTGACATTTAGGGTGTCAAATGCTTTTTACATCTCATTGAAGCAGAACAGTATGTCCTGGAAACATGTAAATACCACACAGAAATAACCAATATGATAAAAACCAGTATGAAGAACAAAGGAAATGCAGTTCCCAAAAATGTAACAACTAAGGAGCTGACCAGCACTCTGCTGATTGTACTACAATGTCATAATCAAAAGCTCAAGAGGAAGCAGCATCAGGGGAATTACATTAATAAATCTTAGATGAGCAAACTCAGAAAAATTAATGGCTTAAAGGCAAGCAATGCTTTTTATATGATAGAAGGCTCTGTGGGCAAGATGATTAATCTGTGTTTCACATTATAAATTAGAAGCAAACAAGATATTGCACAGTGTAAACTCAGTGAAGAATCATAGAATGGTTTGGGTTGGAAGGGACCTTAAAGATCATCTAGTTCCAACACCCCCACCATGGGCAGGGACACCTTCCACTAGACCAGGTTGCTCAAAGCCCCATCCATCCTGGCCTTGGACACTGCCAGGGATGGGGCATCCACAGCTTCTCTGGGCAACCTGTGCCAGTGTCTCACCACCCTCACAGTGAAGAACTTCTTCCTAATGCCTGATTTAAATCTACCCTCTTTCAGTTTAAAACCGTTACCCCTCGTCCTATCACTACACTCTTGGTTAAAGCGTCCCTCCCCATCTTTCCTTTAGGCCCCCTTTAAGTACTGGAAGGCTGCTGTAAGGTCTCCCTGGAGCCTTCTCTTCTCCAGGCTGAACAACCCCAACTCTCTCAGCCTGTCCTCATAGGGGAGATGCTCCAGCCCTCTCATCCTTTTTGTGGCCCTCCTCTGGACTCGCTGGAGCAGGTCCATGTCTTTCTTATGTTGGGGACCCCAGAGCTGAACGCAGTACTCCAGGTGGGATCTCACAAGAGTGGAGTAGAGGGGCAGAATCACTGACCTTAACCTGCTGGCCACACTGCTTTTGATGCAGCCCAGAATGCTATTGGCTTTCTGGGCTGCGAGCGTGCATTGCTGGCTTATATTCAGTTTTTCATCCACTAATACCCCCAAGTCCTTCTCCACAGGGCTGCTCTCAATCCACTCATCGCCCAGCCTGTATTTGTGTTTGGGATTGCCCTGACCCATGTGCAGGACCTTGCACTTGGCCTTGTTGAACTTCATGAAGTTCGCACAGGCCCACCTCTCAAGCCTGTCAAGGTCCCTCTGGATGGCATCCAGTCTGTCTTTTTTTTAAGGGTGAAATACATAGGAAGCACTGGAGAAATCTTACTGGATCCACTTGCAGGGACAGAATGGTGTTTCAACACTGCTGCTAAGCCTTCTAGAAAAGGAAGAGAACATGATGAAAAGTGTCTTGAGCCAAAAATTGAGTAACAAATAAATGTGAATGCCATAAGCACACAAGAAACACCATACAGAATGGAAATAAAGGATGACATCCCTGACACACTGAAAGCATAACATATACAACATATGCTAGAAAGCTGGCTTCAAAACAGCACTCACATTTCCATTTCTACTTGTTAGGGACAGCTGTATTAACCAGGTGTATGTCTCAATGCCCTCTATCAGGAGACTTAAAATTAATCTCTATTCTGCTTTCAAACCATGAAGCTCATTTCCTGGGAGTCTACCTGGAAGAGAGACCTGAATTCTACCTCTACTTTCTCCATGAAGCATCTGATGACATGTTTATTTTCTGATGAGTTTGCTCAATAGTATCTTCTAAACTTCATTAATTAAATTATTAACATAATCACTACAGCTGGTCCAAACCCACTTATTTTCCTTGTAAAATAATTAGTTTAGCTTCTGCCTAAGTTTCCCAGAGTATTATCATTCTAACAAAACAGCAACAACAAACAATACCATCAAGCCAACAAAGAAGATATATGGGAGGTGGGGGGTGGGGGTGGTTGCTTTGGTAAGACATATTATCTAATAGAAAAATAGCTGTCTGAAATTATTGTTTAATTATGACTTTCCACCAAATTTTTCATATAGTTAAAAAAACATAAAGGTGACTACTAGTGCTAGAAAGCTGCTGTTGCTAAAGCCAGGCAGATCAAGAGGCTTCTTTTCAAAAACCTGTCCAACCAGGTGCTCAGACCTGGAAGGGCTGCTTGACTCCTGGGGTGGGAAGCTAGAAAAGAAAGGACTTGGTTCAAGGGACCCAGAAGGCAGCAGAAAACTAAGAACTGAGATGAGCATTACAGATAACAACACTCTGTGAATAAGAAGTGGAGTTACAGAGACAGGTCTTGGAAGGGCAAGATAGACAAGAAAGTATGAACATGCTACACTGGTGGGAAATTTTGCAGTATTAATGAGTTTCCAATTCTGCTTATTACCTAGCCATCCTGATGTTTTCTTTACCAGTTTCAGTGAATAGATCTATTCCAAATCATGAGATAGGTATATTTAGTTGTTGAATTTGTGCTTTTCTTTCATGACTACTTTGGCTGAACCCTGCACTGAAACTCAAGGTGCTATGACAGGTAGCAAGCCTCCACCTCTAGCTCTTCTGAGAGTTCCTAGGCAAGAATGACAGTACCTGGGATTACTGGGAGACAAGTACACTATGTCGAGGAACATGACATAAGACTCCAGCACAAGTACTGAGAAAAGCATCCTGTCAAAAAAAATGGTTTCAGGAAACTGAAGTGCTGATGAACTCCAAAGTCTACTTACTCAAGGCAGCCCCCTCTCAGCGTGAGCTGCTATGTGAGAAGAGATTCCTGCTGCAAACTTCAGCACAGCAGAGCTGATATGAGCAGAAGGGACACCATCACTCCAGTCCTCCAAGGGAAGCTTTATCATGTGGAAGACCTTTCATGGAAAAAGACATATTTATTACCCTTTCAATAAACAACAACAAATATCTAAAACAATGTAAAAGACATCCACCACCTAGAGAGGTTTGTTTTATATCATAGCAGGGATGTTGAAGGCTCAGAAAGTAGAGTACTGTATTGCACAGGTCATTTTCCCAACACTACTGCTTTAGTTACTTTGACCGTAAATTACTGAAAGATAGCAGGCACCCTACATAGTGCTATCTGCAAGGTCAGGGAACCAAACAGCAGAGAAACAGCCCTGGAAGATGCATTCAGAACAGTAATAAAGCAGTAGGACTACTCTAATTGATGCTGACATTTTAGCCAAGATATCATCAATCCCAACTCTCCAGTCAGTCCTAGAACTGACCAGGGATATTCCCAGCACCCCACCTTTGTGACCTGGAAGGAGTGGAGCCATCAGAAACAATTAACACTAAACATGAAAGATCCCTTAGGTTTTATGAGACCATACCACTTCCTTAAAGTGCTGATACCTTAAAATGCATGCATCTGGTGTAGACAGAATAGAGCTGTAGGACTGTTATTTTGGGCAATCTAGTAACTGAATCACCAAGCAGTATTTGACCTATTTGTTACAATGTTAGGATGTAATATGATACTCTTCCAAGAAATCTCGAGTTTCTACCAGTTGCCTGTCTTGGTCAGTATGAGCATTGCACCTCCCTTTATTTCACTGTGGTCTTGCCTAAGGCTCAAGATATTCTTCAAAGCCAGCAAACACAAATATTGTATTCATAATATATCAGTCTGAGTGCCCTAATATGGTAAAACAGGAGTAATATTTACAAAATGGGAATAGTCTAAGATTCAAGCTTCAAACACTCCTTAACTGAAAACTTTGCTGCTGTGAAGCCAGCCTAAGGGTGACTCTAGACATTAGCAGAATGAGACAACAAGAAAAGCAAGGCTTCACAGAAATCGCTTCAAGCAGATTAGACAAATCTTTATAGAATTGGAGCATTTGAAATAATGTTTAATTTGATAATTTTAATCCTGTAGCCCAGATAAGATTCTCTACTAAATTCTATTACATGGATTAAAATCATTAACAAAAGATTTCCTCTCTACAATAGACGGTACTGCAAATGAAAGTTAATGTCAAGGACAGAACGCTATGTACCTTAGATAGCTCCTTTTTTTTTTCTGTCACTGCCTCATCCACAAGCAAATCCACATATTTGACCAATAAACACAGAGCTTCTGAAAAATGTGTGTGTGTGTTTGTGTTCTCTTTGATAACATGGGAACACTATATCCTTTGATATTTGAATTTTACTGGCCCAGAAAGTAGATCAGAACAGTAGAGGGCACAAGAAAACAAGGTTAAATTGTGATCCTTTAATCAGTTTCTCAGCAAACTACAATGGCATATTGAACAGATTGAAATTCATGGTTTTCAATCAAATTGATTTGGCTAGAAGCATGTAATTTTACCATTTTGAAGCATAATGGGTGCACCACCAGTGAAGTATAAACTGAAGTAAAATTACACAGATGGGTATGTTTAGTCAATTAACATACTGGTGTCAAAAATCTTACCTTACAAAGATGGTCAGCCTCTAAAACAGAAGGATACAAAGAACCACAGGAGATCCTACCACTAGGGGTTTTTTGCACTCTAGATTGCTCTGCATGTCTTTCCATAATACCATACTGAAAAGCGTAACGTTCAAGGATATGATGTGACTCCAATTAACTTTTCAAGATGCACAAACAGTGGCATTAAAAAGTAAACACTACATGTATCAGAAGGCTAATGGCAAAAGGGATTCACCCACAGTTAAAGCCTTTTTGCAGTTTATGCTTAAATTCTGCTCAGAAAATAGTTTCTTTATGGCAGTGCAGAACTTACCGCTGTTTTCTCCTCCTTTGCAGTCTCACTGTCACCACATCTGCCTTCACTTTTAGGCACTTTTTTTCCCCCTCCTTCAGGTCTCTAGTCAGATCTTAATTCTTTTAGCTGTACTTCTGACTGGAGCTAGTCCTTTGTCCCCTGGCACTGGACAAAAAAGCCCAAGAAACAATATGGGTGCAAAAAAACCCAATGAGAACTGTCTGGTGAAAAAAAAATCTCTTCCCACAAATAAATACTTTAACTATTTGAGCCAGAGTTTGGGATGTGTGGGGAAGTGACTGTGGCTTTGATAAAGTCCCTGAGGTAGAGGTGTGTGGCTGGATGAAGCGGAAGGATTGGACAAGTAACATCTTTACAGATGTTCCCCTGATCCTTACAGATACCTTTAGAAAATACAGAGGTCTTTCTAAGTTAGGAGTATCCTTTGACTCACTCTATTCCATGCTGATGCCAGCACAGATCAAATGAACATAGTATCAAAACCAGTGCTACCTTCCTGATGATATCTGCTATCTTCTGGGCTGGAGAGATTTCAGATGAAAAGGAAGTCTGAGACTCTGTTAGCTGTGTGACTTGTTTTAAGTTTCTGATCAATATTTTGTGGTGCTTCAGAACAAGACTGTGGTAAGACTCTTAACTTGACCCCCCAAACTTTCCATGGATGTGCCTTTTTTATTGGAACCCAAAATATTCAGTTGGGAAAACACTGAACTTCCAGCTCTGTTGCCATGCTATCTGATTTATCAAAATCTCCTGTAGGTAGCTGGATTTATGAAAAAGGGCATCTTTACTGTAATTTATCTGTGGAAATAATAGATGAGTACTCTTCTTGTCAAGGGCTTTATACAATATCAGCTGTTAACAGTGGAAGTCACCAAGGTAGTGATTGTATTTTCTCCAGAAGAAAGAAGATAATGTTATAAGATAAATACATAAAAAAAATGAAAACTATTTTTTAACAAAAGAAATCTTTTTTCTTCTCTGATTTATCCAGTCTTACTGCTATTGTGTAAGTTTTCTGACCCCAGAAAAGCCATTCTCTAAAAATTCATGATCTGTTATAAAGGCCATTCTTAGTTCTGGTTATCTGTAATGTGAAGTTCAGCTACACACAAGTACAGTAAATAATTGATGTTGGACAAAATATCAAAACACTTTTGAAGTTTTAAAGAGTTATATTCTTGGCATTCTAGATCCATGTTATAAAATAGTCCTTGTTTCATAACAAGGATCTAATCTTACCACCCTGTTAATCCTAAATCTCAGTTTGTCCAAACAACAGAGCTACTGTTTCTATGACTGCAACACAGCTTGCTCCTATACTTAATTTGGTATGGTTTTTAATTGATTAAATAACCAGTGATGTTAAAATTGAGATTAGCCTTTTGTAAAAGATCGGATGAGCTTTTATTAAAGTATACCATTTTGATGAGTGACTTTACGCTGAAGAGGATGACAGAAAACAAATACATATTCCAGCAAAGGGTAGATGGTGCTGTCCGGTGTAACATTTTCCAGTTACAGCCATTCTGACCATCCAGAACAAAATCAATGTTGAACCTAGTCAATTTTAAAAATTAAATTAAAATTTGGTCACTGAGCACAAAGAATTCAAGACAACTGAAACAGCTGCTGGGAATCTGCTAATCTGGGAATTAATTAGAGACAAATGACATTTCTTCCATACATCTACAAAAGTTAATGTTGTTTATTATTATTCTAGGAACTGGCAATAAACATTCAACTAAAACTCACACCCAGTCCACTAAATCTTTGGTGATATAAGTATACTTAACATTTACATGGCCATTGCCAAGGTTTATCCTGTTTCAGTGAGTGTAGGCCAAGAGTGCAGAGTGATGGTTTACATTTTGAATTATTCATTACATTAAGTTGATGTCCTGAGATTCAGGCCTGGCCACCATACAAACATGCACGGGTATGCTTAAAACTTGGTCTTATCATTCCTATTTTGATATTCCTAGCAACTTAAAAACACAACAAATCCACTGAAGTGAATATCTATGCAAGGTTTTTGGTCGAATATGTTTTAACAGCATCCTTCATTCTGACTGACTGCTATGTGTCATATAAAGTAATCAGGGTCAGAAATAATTTTAGTAATCAGTGGAGCACAAAAAAGAGCAATGCCACATTCTTGCAAATTTTCAGAGCTTATTGATTCCAATAAAGAAGACTATTATAATAAGTCCAGTGCAACTCCATGTACCTTTCCCACACACTCCACAATGCCTGCTCTATTCCTTCTTTAGTGGATCTTCTGAATAAAAAAAGCACAATATGCTTCTGTCTTTACATTTCTGTGTACACTCCATTTTACTTGCACTTAGCTGAACCATGTGGAGACATATAGAAATACGAATATTGAATCGGATTCGAAACAGTGACCTGTTTTGCTCATAGCAGTTGGTAAACTTTATTTCTGAAATACCATTTCCCATACAAACTATACTTTTTGCCCATTGTTAAAACTGTACAACATCACATTGATTTCCAGAAAATAACAGGAGTTCCACTAGTGCATAACTCCAAAAAAAGTGGTGTTAATACAGGGACATTTACAAACAAAAATGAAAAATTATATTATGTAAAACAATAAGCATCAGCGCTAAAAAATTAAGCATTGTTTTCTCTATAAAGAGAGAGTCCCAACACATTCCAGAGTTCATTTATGCAGATGAATAGTCAAACGACTGAGAAGCCTGTTTACATTGCGCTGTTCACCTGGAACATGATTATCGTAGTTAAAACAGCCACCTAATATCTGAAAAAAGGGAGAGTTAAGATAAAGCCACAGCTAACACCCCGGAACAACATGACTGTCAGTCCAGAATCCTAAGCTCCATCCATGCGGACTAGAATCGCTCTCCAAAAAGGAAAACCCAGTTTCTCTTTTTATACCTTTGATCTTGTGAGCTTTGGTTGAGAACTGACCCCGAGGAAATTATTTCCATGAGCAAAGATAATTTTTATAAATATAGTAAAATCAGCTTGTGTGCCTGGACTCCAGTGAGTGCTGGATACTCCCTGCTTGTCCTTGCAGACTTTCACTTGTAAATACCATTCTGGATTCAGCAGTCCTCAGCTGAAACTTCATTTAAACTTTAGACTATTTTGCATATGTGGAGAGTAAAACGTCACTTTTCCACAGAAACACCTATTTACATTGTTTTGGTTTGGGTTTTCTTTACATTCTCAACTACCATCAAGCTTGTGCAATTGTTAATACAAGTTGGGGTATCCTCTTTATGTTCCCTGGACAAGCCTGCTTCGCTCTGCAGGAATACTGCACCTTCATGAGAGCAGTCCAGCAAGTTGACTGTTACTAGCAGTCCAAATTGCAGCACTGTTCCCTGGTCAGAAAGAGTTACAATCCTGCTGGTGGAAAAAATTCACCATAGAATTAAGCAATCCCGCTCCCAAAAAAGAAGACTGGTGGGAGAAAATAAAAGAAGGCTTCACTATCACAAAAGACAGGGAAGTGGTAGCATTTCCAGGTATTTTTAAATGGTATAAACCATTAAAAGCAGTAAAGATACCTAAAATCAGAATCTTTCCAAGTGACTACACATTTTGCCCTGGTTTCACCCCCAGGAGCATTGTCAAACAAAATCCTAGAAGCTTATTTTCAGCAGGGGGGAAGCAAAGAAATATGAAGGCCGGGTTCTTTTACGTATAGAAACTGTGAGGATTTAAACAGCAGGAGGACAGTTAGCTCTGCATTTGACCTGGTTTTCCCCACGGAGAGGCAGCGATGACTTTGCTCTCCCTTTGCCTGCCTCACCAGGGTGAGTGGGCACGGCTGCCCCAGCAGGCAGGGCCAGCTCCATCTCCCAAAAGTGAGCGGGAGAAGAGGCTCTCGCCTCCCACACCGGTGGGACAGAGGCTCTGCCTGACTTGTCCTTGCAGCCAAGCAGTCGCTCTTCGGTGGGAGGAAAAGAGAAAGCCAGAAATGTGGTCAAAAGTAGTAAAGGCAAGCAAGGAAGAAAATGAGCCAAGCCTTCCTCGCACCTCACCCCATGCACTCATTGCCCAGGCACCAGAGCTTCACTGCTAGTGCCCTCTCCCCCAAAGGTACTCCACTGCCCCCGTGAAGCTATCAGTCATCTTCTTCATTCAAGATTTTCTGTCCTGCTCATATTTGTTGGCATTTGACCATTCTCCACAGCTTTGCTTGTCACGTTCCTAAAAGACGCCACATCCTGGAGTTCCTTTGTAGTTCTTGGTTCTTTTCTGAAATCCTCCCACCCCAGTTTGCTGGGTAAGGGGGGTCTTCAGCACACCTTTGTGCTGTGAGGCAGAGAAACATGTCAAAGTCCAGTTCACAGGTTTTAAGGAAGTGGGAGGAAGCAGGGGGGCATGAAGCTCCGAAAGTTCAGGACCCTCTAAAGTGCAGGGCTTGTTTTTCCTAAAGCTCTGAATGCAAGCTCAGAACTGTTGGGAAAAACAAAACCCTGTAGATTTACAGTGCTGTCTGATGTACACACACCCAGGGCTAGCCTTGGGGTCTTCTGTTTACTCTCAAGTTGTATAGATCTGGCTTCAAAAACGTAGGTGGGGGCACATTTCAGAGACAGATCCTTTGAAAAAGGAAAAATATCAAAGAGTCTGAGGGCTGTTTTTCAGAAACCCTTTCAAACAGAGAGTCTGTTCCGCTCACCCTGAAGTTAACAGCAAAAGTCCAAAAGAAACTTCTGAAGGGCAATGTGCCCTTCCCTCCTCTTGCCACCCCTAGTCAGGTCTGATCCTACAGCTTTTGCCATCCTCCTGTACGACATGGACCCAGGTTTAAGGTCTTCTCAGCCCTGCAAAGACATAACCAGCGACGACGCACTGGCTAAAACGACAGGCACATCCTGAAGGAGGGAGGAGCACTTGGAGCTGCAGCTCCACCTTTAGATGGAGATCGGCGTTGGAAACACCACAGCGGGAAAATCACCCGTGGCAGCCACACAGCTTGAACCTGCACACAGCGAAGGCAGGAAATCTTTGTGGCCGTGGGGTGCACGCTGCTGGGCAGTCTCTCAAGCAGCCCCCAATGGCAGCTGCTGGCACGGCTACCTGGGTGTCCCCGGACCAGACCTGCCCCCTGTGCACCCCAGCAGTCTTCCAGTACCATCATTTTCCAGTCGTCTCAGAAGACCACTCACCCGGCGTAACGCTGAGAGACACCTCTCTCGCTCTCCCAGACCCTCTCCTCTTTCCTGGCCCCCATTCCAGTGCCTCGGGATGTTTACATCGGCAGCTTGACGTAGAGGGCGATGTCTGTCCGTGCCGCCACCACTCTCTGCGGAAGTGGTCCAGAGGCTCCGGGGGGCCGTGGGGACCTGCTGCCCTGCAGGGGACACAGCCAGGCCAGGAGGCACCTTCCCAGCTCCGAGGGGCTGCGGAGATGCCTGTAGCATTGGCGCACCTGACACGGGCTCCAGGGGAGGAATGGAGTCTGGAGGAGGAGGAAGCTCCGGTGGAAGTGGGGAACGTGAAGGGAGGACTTGCCCGAGGGGGTGCACCCCGGACCGGGGGAAGGAAGGGAGCTGGAGGGGATGAGGGGCAGGAACGGTGCTGGGGGGGGAGGGGGGGATCTCAGCGAGGGGCGGCGATGCCCATCAGGCGGGCAGGGATGCGGGCAGCCAGCAGGCAGGCCAGCACGACGCCGACGAGCTGCAGCAGCGCCAGCCCCAGGGCCGCCGTGGCAAGGTAGAACATGTTGGCGCTGACGAAGGCCGACACCTTGCCGAAGCAGCCGTCGCGGTGCAGGCCGCGTGCGCCGGGCGGGCGGCGCTGGCAACCCCGGCGGGCCCGGCAGCAGCTGAGGGGCACCGAGCCGTTCTGCCGCAGCCCCCAGGGCGAGGCGAGCCAGTCGCGGTAGCTCTCCACGCCGCAGCAGGACAAGGCGCGCTGCAAAGCGTCCAGGGCGTCCGCCGTCCCCTCATCCTCCCCGTAGGCGAGCAGGGCCCGGCGCAGCCCCTCCCGGAAGCCCTGCGCGACGTCCCGGCGGTAGAGGAGCGCCGAGAGCCCGGCCGTCAGCCCGGCCGCCAGCACGGCGGTCAGGAAGGCGCCGTAGGCGCGCAGGAGGCCGCGGTGCTCCGTGGCGGCGCCGAGGCAGCCCAGGAAGGCCCAGATGAGGACGGCGGCGCCGGTGGCCAGGAGGACGGCGGGGGCGCTGGGGCAGCCGTTGGCCGACAGCGCCAGGTAGCTGCCCAGGGCCACCTTGGCCCAGAGGCCGACGATGAGCATGGTCAGCCCCGCCGCCCAGAAGACCAAGCTGAAGGCCATGAGGGACAGCTTGAGCGCGGTCATGGTGCCCTCGGGCCCGGGCGCCGG
>NW_010973199.1:1240351-1253809 GCF_000737465.1 Haliaeetus leucocephalus
GGGCGCGGCCGGCGGCGGCGCTTGTCCGCGCCGCGGGGCTCGGCGGGACGGGGCAGACGGGACGGGACGGGACGGGACCGGGGTCCCCTCCCCTCCTTTCCCTTCCCCTCCCCTTCCCCTCCCCTCTCTCTCCCCCTGCTCTCCGCTTTTAGACGAGCAGCCGCCTCTCGTTAGTGCGTACCCAGCAAACGGCGGTACCCGGGGGAGAAGCACGTAGGTACGCTCCTTAGCGCGCTTTTCCGAGGTCTGGGGGGTCGTCAATGGGAGAGTGTGCGTGGGCTGGCACGTTCCTCCGGACCGGCGGGGGAAAAGGTTCTGCAGGCTGAAAGCTCGAGGTTCGCTGCCGCAGGAACATGCTGCAGCCCAGCTTTACCCTGGGCAAGGGACCAAACGGTTTCTTGGAAGCATTAGGAGGAGCACCTAAAAACCCCACGAATAATCCACAGGAAGTGTAAGAAATCTATCAAACAAGAGGCTTTCTTTATTTCTTATACTGCATCGAGCTGTGCTGTTAGGACACGTTGTAAAAGCAAGCATAAATCTGTACCTGAATATTAACTAACTGCACAGTCGTGCGGTCAGTCTTGATTTTCCCAGCTGGAAACTGTTGTCTGGGTGGCCTGACTCTGTTCAATATTCACGTGATTTAGCCCGTGATAACACTGAACCCCAGAGAAGGCATTAAATGGCTGCGCAGGAACGGCCAGGGATAGAGACTGCTATGTAACGAGTGGCCCAGGAAGGTCCGATAGGAGATTCCACCATCCCATAGAGTCTCGTTGCAAAAGATAAGCTACTCCTACAAGCCGGATAAGAAAAAGATGAAAAGGAAACCGTAAAGGACACAGGCTCTCAGGCAGAGGTAAAATTAGCATCCCCAGTGGCAATTCATTGCTGAGTGAGTCTTTGACCACACTAAGCGACCAATTTCTCTTTCGCATTTCTTGACAACACCACAAGAAGTATGTAGTACTCTTCAGTTCAAGATTTTGTACCATCTTCATTACTGTGGGTCTTTGCACTGAACACAGGAACTACTCAAAAGCATTGCGAGACATAGAGTTGACTTTCATATTGTCTTCAGGTGCTCAAGGAATTAATTTTTTTATATAGTAACATACTATCAGACTTCTATAAAATGTTTCTATTGCTTTTAAAAAATGTTTTAATAAAATATTACTACAGTTTCATTAGTTGGTGAAAGATCTTTAACCTGTGCAGTTTACTGGATCACCATGCACTTCAAACTGATACAGCTTTGAGTGAAATTGGGGTTTTTAGTTTGTATATGCAATAGTGACACCAGAAAATCAGGTCAGAGTACCCTGTTGTTCACATCTTTATCAAACTCCTTTGGGAATGAATTCTGAGGTTTAATTGTGTTCCAATGGTAATTTTTGTGTGGAAGTTTGAGAAAAACACTTTGTTGGTTTCTTTCGGTTACAGAATCATGGAAGGAAAGGAGGTGCTTTATATATCACATTTTAACACATCCATTTAATATACAACCAGAAACTCATTGTTGTCAAAGCATTAATATAGCATAATCATTGAAACATCATCTGTTCTTTATTAGAGGCCTTAATAATATAATTCGCAGGACACTGTTATCATTCCTGCATTTTACAGATTCTCTTCTTTTGACTTTTTACAAGATAAAGCTCTTAATCAGTTTCTTGACAGATCAAGTCTGAGCTAGTTCCTTTGATTCTCAGATCTTCTCAGAAGATTCCCAGTTCTGCATGTCAAGATGATCTAGCAATGATGATTTCCATGCTCTAGAAGTACTCCCCAGTACATTGCATTATATTACCCATTTTTAGCACTAAATCATATGACTAATTTCCACTGTGAAGAATAAAAGCTCATGGCAAAGACAAACTAGAGGTCTCCAGGTATGGAATTTCCCAACCAACGGCTAAAAGGTGGTGGTTTTCATGGTTTCACACCTAAGTGAACATACGGTGTTGGGAGGCTCTGAAGGTGACATTCATGAAGCTGTCTTTCTGCTGAAGCAGTGAGTCTCTGCTGGCCAGGCAGTTGTCAACCATGCAGGGAAAAGTCCTTGCTGTCCTTGGAATGGACTGATCATTGCTGCATCCCCATCTTCCAACCAACCACCTGTTTTTTCTCTTAGGATTTTACATCTTTTCACAGCAGTGGTTTTTCCTTTTGAATCCTTGAACTGCTAACTATCCACATCTCAAAACTACCCACTGCCATTTTGGCTTTCTTACCTTGCATAACTCTGTGTACTTTCTCATGATGGAGTGATTTTTTTTCAGAAGTTTCTCGGAGCTGGTGCTATCAGAACTAGGTCTTGGATCGCAGACAGCTGAAACTGGTGGGAGAAGGACTGGACTAGCTACGTTAGGCAGCACTAATGAGGGGCTACAGCCCCTTTTCACAGGACAAACCTGTGAATGCTGTCTCTGGATACTGTCTCAGATTTGAAGGCACATATGGCTTCAACACCAATAAAGAACACCAAAATGAACAGCAATAAGTTCTGTTTTCTGTTACCCTTGCCCTTCCTTACAATGACAGTAGCTAGGCAAAAATAGCTTTAGAACAGGCTTGTATGGGTGTTTTGGGAGGCATTACACTGGGCAGGAGTGGTCAAAATACAGGACATATGGGCAGATCTGTTGTCACGCAGGTTCCTCTAGCATGTGTCAGAGATGAAGAATGGCGCTAAGGGTACAGAAATCTAAAAGTATCTCTGTAAAGATATTTTATGATCTATCGGTGCTGTTGTGAAGTATTTGGTGCATAATAGCTATTGGTTTCACTGGCAGTTAAGTGCTGAACTTCCTCCAAAAATCATGTTAAGCGTTCAGTGTTAGAAGATGCCAGATGATAGCAACATTTGCATGTTTTTTAACCAGGGTGAAATGAGTAAACAGAGCCAAATTCTTCTCATTCGCATAAGCTGTGCCACTGAACTGTTTGGGTAAGTAAAGGAGGTAAGATCGGGCTCCTTGAGTGTATATGAAGCCATGAACAATGAAACAGCTTCAGTGTCTGAAAAAAAATCTTACTAGAATAGCTTGATTTTTCAGACATTGGCAAAATCATAAAACATGTTTACATTTTAGTAAGAAAACCGGTAGAGAATCTCATGAAATGATACTAGTGAATAAATGTTCATGATACTGCATGTGATATGTGGACTGACAATCTGATGAAAGAGAAGTGATATTCCTTTACATGTCATTTTGGAAAGCAAAGTGTTGTGGAAATACCATAAGAAGTGAGGATTCAGAAGTGCCTAACCTGCTAGTGAGAGTAGCAATACCAATTATCAAAGAGTGGTTACAAACATGGGCAGCAAATACAGTGAGATTGACCTTGGAAAATGCAAACTAATATATCTTAGAGAAAACTGGTACTTAGGGGCAGGAAGAAGCCTGCCAAACAGTGCATCTCAAGGATAATGTGGGTGATAGCAGATAGCTAATTAGGCAGTGCTTTGCTATACTGTTTGGCAAGGAAAAGCAGTCTGCTTGAAGCATGAATTTTCCTCTTTCCTTGCTGTTTTAGTTTGGGCATGCCTTAAGTGTTACATCTCTTGCCTGGCAGAGGCATGATGATTTTAATACAGTTTTCCATCTCCACTTTTTCTGATTTTTTTTGCCCGCGTTTACACTTGCAATTCTGAAGTGACTATTTCCAAACAGTCTGTAACAGAGTGAAAAATGATGCAGGGATTCTTCATGGCCTCTCAAGGAAACTGAGCCCTTCTCTGGTCCCCAGTTCATGGCTATTTAAGGTAGCTCTGGCTACAAGAACAAGTGGCAGCACTGGCACAGAGAGCAAGATCAGGTAGTCAGGAGCTTTACTGCAAAAGTATGGGTAGCAAGAGTAGCTTCAAAAAAGCAGTATTAGTTTAGCGTTCACAAGTGTGCTTTCCTTAGATGCCTGAATCAGATTTTCCTGTCATGACTCACAGAGAGGTAATATAGCTGCCAAAGTACCTGCTTTTATTTACCTTGCGGAAAACTAGAACTCCTGTGATGCCACTGCAGTGTCCTGCTGATGTTCTACCAGTGTACTTTTGATGTTGTAACTATTTATTATTGGTATTTTCTTGTCTGGTGATATGCTTAAGAGCTCCTCCCATGGACAAGATGCCTACGGGGTGGGATCCATGTAAATACAAACCAAAAAGATTTCTTAAGTTAAAGTCTGATTTTGTGATGCTTTGTCATGTTGAGTGATCTCTTACACCATAAATTCAATTCCACTGAAATAAATAAAACTGTTAATAGGAAAAGCAGTTATTCAGTGTGAGGAAAGTTATCAAAATCCAACTGAAGTGATTTTTATGTAAAACTGAACGATACTTTATTCTAAATTGAATCAAATGGAACAGAAGTCATAGTTTTACACTCTCCCAGCGCTGTGCAGCATGGATGTGGTGCAAGTCCAGGCTGGATGGGAAAAGAAGATGGACTTGGAGGAAGATAGAATTTCCCCTTGATCTTCCCATTAACTCTGGGAAGGGAATGTGTTAACGTTTCATAACACAACTCACTTCCAGCTGCAAGTCCCTTCAGGGAAAAGTAATAGATGATGAAATACCACCTACTCTTGGCCCCTTGGCAAACCCTTATCCAAGAGGAAATACTGGATAAACTGCTTCTGCTCTATCAGCGCAACGGAGGGACGCAGACCGGAGCGGCATTAGGGTGGGATTCCTGCCAGCTTGCATAGCTGAGCAGGAGATGTCTTCGCCTGCAGCAAGTATGATCCTAAGGCAGAATTCAGCCTGCTGTTTCTTGGAATGTACTTCACCAACAGTAGTAGCACGAGCACTATTTTTTTCACACTGAGTTTATTTTAAGAACTCAGGTATACAATCTCTATTATAGATCATCTACTTTACTATTAATAGCAACGACCAGAGTTCCTTTGGATTAATGATTTACTTCTAATGTGTTTTTTAACCTTAAAATAAAGCACAAAACTTAATTTTAGCTGTAGCTTCCCCATAGCTACAGAGGATAATATGATCCATGCCTTGAGCAAGTCTCTCAAGGAAAATTCAATGCACTTTCCAGTTACCCCACAGAAAATTATTATGTGCTGAACATCAGATATGTTTCAACACTAGTATATCCAAATAGCATGCAGGCTAGATAGGTAGGAAAGACTGCCAAAATACCATGTCAGAGGAATTAAAAAAGAAGTAGGTCTTCAGGCTTTTCATTTCAGGGAGCAATGGGAAGACAAGACAAGGTTAAACATTGCCAAACTTTATGCTTGATCTTAAAAAGATTTGCATATATTACCACTAATCCTCAATTTCCACTTGTATTAGGAGCTGAGGGTATTAAGTATTTCACATATTGGCATCTATGTAATGTGCATATTGACAGTAGTTAAGCATACTTAGCAAGTCATTATTCATATAATATTTACCCACACTTATCAATACAGATTTCCATATATGAGGGAGATTTCCAAGATCTGCAGTAGCAAAAATCTATTCTGCTTTTCACTTGGTTGGTATAATTGGTATCAGCTTTGCTGGCTTTGAAAATTAAAGACCTTGCTTCTTTAAAACCCCTTTTCTTTTCCTCTTATCTTAAACAAATGCCATTATACTAATTGTGGACTAGCCAATGCAAAACAAAATAAATTAGGGTAAATTAGGGAATCATGTACCATAGCACAACCACCTCTCTGTGCAATTTTATCACAACACTGGAGGCTTCTAGTTCACGAATGCTGATGCAGGATAGTGGTGTAAGGGAGAAGACTATTCCTCTGTGGATGCATACAATAGAACACAATACACCTTGTAATATTATTTTGATATGTTAATCAACGGACAGTAGACTTTTTAGTAATATTGTAAGTGCAGCTTTATAGAATGAATATCTGTCATTGCTGATTATATTAAGATTATATACACAGCCTGATATACAGAAGTGATCAATATGTTGCCTGTTACACATACGTATCAACAAATATCTACCAGTAGTCCCTTGCTTCCTACTGGTGCTTGGCACAACGTTAGTCAGAAGGAATATTTGGTTACAAGTGAGCTTCATGCTTTTCGGGTCCCTGGGTCAGGAATTGGGAAATCCCACAGATAATTGCCACAGATGAAGCATCTAGCAGAAAACTGAGGTCCAATAAAAAGGTAGGTATTCCACATGCACTGGTTGATTCACACCTGCACATATATCATCTTTATCTCTGCCATGTTTCCAGGTTTTGACAGCTAATGCCATCACAGGTAGAGGACAAGGTGACCACACACTCTCTGTGGACTGGTTTAAGAACGCCATGGGGCACAGACTGTTATCCTAGGGTCACTGAAACCTGTGTCCTTCCCGAGGTGAATGGTTAGGGCATTTCTATAATACAACATTAGAGCACCAGAGGATTTTCCAAGCCTTGGGGTCTGGATCCATGGACTTTTACAGCTTCCTTGAATTGCTCACATGGAGTGTCCTCAAGCAAGCATCGCTCTTACCTGCTGTAAAGGTCAGGAAAGACTTATTTAAAGGAAACAGTCTGCCTGCAAACAACACACCACACTGGTATCATTGCCTTAATCAGGGCAATAATTTGTCAGCCTGCCTGTCTTCTCTGATACTCTCAGATATGAAGAATCTTGTTTAGCTCTCCTGTGATGGTAAAATCTTAAACATTCTTACTATGATTTTCTTTGAAAAATGCCTATTGCACTATTCATTAAATTATATAGCTTGTCTGTATGCAATAAAGCATTAATCAGCATGATAGTGAACATGAGAATTACAGGCAGTTTTCCTGGAGATTCCTATAGGAAGGACTGCTGAATACTTTCTTCTTTTTTTTTTTTTTTTGAGACAATTTTCATGTACTTTTAAAGTTACTAGTCTTCACAGGTTCATGAGGGGAAAGTCCTGCCTAACTAACTTAATTTCTTTTTATGACAAGGTCACCCATCTAGTCGACCAAGGGAAGCCAGTGGATGTGGGGTTTTTTTATTTTAGCAGAGCTTTTGATACTGTCTCTCACAGTATCCTCCTGGACAAAATGTCCAGCACACAGCTAGACAAGTCCATAATATGTTGGGTGAACAGTTGGCTGATGGGTCGGGCTCAAAAAGTTATAGTAAATGGGGTTATATCAGGCTGGCAACCAGTCACCAGTGGGGTTGCCCAGGGCTCAGTTTTAGGGCCAGAGCCCTTTAATGTTCTCATAAATGATCTGGATGCAGGAATCAAATGTACATTCAGTAAGTTTGCCAATGATGCTAAACTAGGAGGAGCTGTGGACTCCCTTGAGGATAGAGAGAACTTACAGAGTGATCTAGACAGACTAGAGGGCTGGGCAATCACCAGCTGTATGAAATTTAACAAGAGCAAGTGCAGGATTCTCCACCTGGGATGGGTTAATCCTGGTTATATGAACAAATCAGGGGATGAGAGGCTGAAGAGCAGCCTGTGGAAAGAGATCTGGGGGTTTGTGTTGATGGCAAGTTGAATATGAGTCAACAGCGTGCCCGGCAGCAAAAAGGGCCAACTGTGTCCTGCGTGTCAAGCACAGCATAGCTGGCATCAAGCACAGCATAGCTAGCTGGCGAAGGGAGGTGATGTCCCACTCCGCACCACACTGGTGCGGCCCCACCTTGAGTACTGAGTGTGGTTTTGGGCACCTCAATATAAGAAGGACATCAGAGTGTGTCCAGAGGAGGGTGACCAAGATGATGGAAGGCCTTGAGGGCAAGACTTACGAGGAGCAGCAGAAGTCACTTGGTTTGTTCAGCTTGGAGAAGACAAGGCTGAGGGGTGACCTCATGGCAGTCTGCACCTTCCTCATGGGGGGCAGTGGAGGGAGAGGTGCTGATCTCCTCTCTCTGGTGACCAGCGATAGGACACGAGGAGATGGAATGAAGCTGTGTCAGGGAAGTTCAGGTTGGGCATTAGGAAAAGGTTCTTCACTGGGAGGGTGGTTGGTCACTGGAACAAGCTCCCCAGGGAAGTGGTCACAGCACCAAGCCTGTCAGTTCAAGGAGCACCTGGACAATGCTCTTAGTCCTATGGTTTAATTTTAGGTAGTCCTGCGAGGAGCAGGGAGTTGGACTCAATGATCCTTATGGGTCCCTTCCAACCAGAGATATTCTTTGATTCTATGATTCCATATTCTTGACTACCTGAGCTGAAATTTTCCAGGGCAGATATTTATCTGAGTCTGAAATACAATTTTTTTTTAACTTCCAGCAACAATGGTTCCACAAAAAAACATTTTGAAAAAGTTTAGGGTAAAAGACACTATTTTTCTCCTTTAAAAATAGTATTTTAACCACCTCCTTATAGCACTTCCAGGCTTTGGACTACAGACTTGAAAGCTGGCAAAGGACTAGGAAGCATTTTTTTTCTGTAATTTTCACATGAAAGTGGTTAAATTTGGCAAACTATAAATCTCTGCAACCTTATTTCAGACCTCCTCAGTCAAGATTTTGTTTGGAACTACCGGAGGTATCTTCTGAGCATGATTCACGCCAAGGTTTCAGTTTTTTCCCTGAAGTCTGTGCTCTTAACTACTCTTATCCTCTTTGGCCAAGCACTGGAATTCTAATTTTCCTGTGCTCTCCATGTTCCTGCTGATGGTACTCAAGCAGGCAGGAAGAAGAAACGGGTGCAAATGCAATGACAGAAGTTTGTCCAAAGGACAAGGTTTGGCTTGGAAAAAGGGGTGACGTGGCAGTAAGTTGGCAGGAAGACCTGGAAAATGGCATTACAGGCCATTTGAACATATTCATCAAAATAAATTGGATGGGGACAGGAAATCAGGGGATTTGGAAATCAGGAGAGGAAAAGGAATGAGATGTGGAGACAGCCACAGTGTTCCCATTCAGACTGGCCTGTCTTCTCCAGGAGATGGTAAGAAGCTGAGTTGTGAACATGTTTATGTTTAATTTATAGTGTTAGTTTTAAATACTCTGACCAAAAAAAAAACCCCAAAAACCAACAAAAAACCAAACCTTCAATGTCTCAGATGGATTACCTGAAATTAGTTCACAGTTCCTCATGCTAAAATTTTGCATCATCTCCTTTGACAGGGTATAATGCAGATAGATTAATCTAGGTTTGTAAAACAAACCAAAACTAATAAAAGGAATAAGAAAATTATAATTTCCAGCACTGGAGAACAAGAGAGTTCTTATTTTACATAAGTAATTAATTGAAAATTTGCAGTGAATCTTAACGGTACACAATTCTTCCTTTACCTTTGATGAGGAAAAAGGACTGTTACAGTCAACTCAGGGATGCCTAATTCCTCCCTAAAATAAAAAAAAAAAAAGTAATCCATCCTTACAGAATCTTATAGATTCAAAAGACATCCTTTTATCTTTGAGCTAAAGGAGTATTTCTGCTACAGAACAATATTTAAATTCTTCCTAAGCAAGTAGATACAGCAGAATATACCCCTAGGCATATAACACTTGATTCCTCACTGCATGGAAAGGTCACTCATTAAAACCAAGCCCAAATTTGAGTACAGCAGTATTGGGCTGATGCAAAGCCAGAGTAAACACAGGAATCAAGACCTGTAAACTTTGATGGGAACTTTATCTTACCTTTCATCATCCTTCAGAATATCTACATGCTATCACCACCTGCCACATCTCTAATGTGCCCCCTTCACCTGTTCTCCGACAACTTTGTAGGCAACTATCTCATTAAAAGAAAAAGACAACTGGGGAACCTATGCCCTTCATCTTCTTGCTCAGTTATTTAAAGTACTTAGCAAAAAATCCAGATTTAGTTAGCAGATCACAGCTCCCTAACACAATTCTCATCTTTATTGCCATCCGCAAGATAAGTTTGCTTGTGAAGAACTTCACTTTTGACATGGAATCTCCCCATGTGTGAAAACAAGTTCCCAGTTTAAACTGGGTTAAGTCACATTTACAATTGTTTGTAAATATTTTGTATCACAAATGGTTCTGCTTTGTAATGGCAGCTCTGAGATATGCCAACAGGACATTTATCATGCTAAGTAAAGCTCTTGGCACTGATATTTACCATCTGTGGGCTTGCAAAGTCCTCTTCCTTGGTGTGCCTCATCTACTTCTTTCACAGCTAAGTAGTATTATTTCACAGTCTTCTCCTGATAGCAAGGTTACTACACAAGAAAAGGAGCCTGAGGTCAATACGTTTATTAGAACACTTAGAAGACATGGTTGTTAACTGTGGTGTGCCATCTGTGAATACTGCTTTAGAACAATTTGTTTTGTATGATGCTCAAGTCATAGGTATCATACACTTTTATACTGTTGTAGTTTTGTTTTGTTTTCCCAGGAAAAGCATCAAATTTAGGCAGTAACCTGGCTGGGGACTATTTAGTTTTTCAGATGGAGGAATTTTGTTGCAGGGCACGGATAGCCCTTAAGCAAGTGGTTTAGGAAGTTATTGCTGTTAGTTCCTAGATTCTCATCGGAGATGGAGGGACAGATTACAAGACTGCTTCTAGGCCACTGTCATGCCAGGTAGGTTGGATTTGCATAAACCCTCACAAGTTCATTAGGGGCACTAAACTCTGACTGAAGGGTGGTAACTCTTTAAACCGCTCTACCAGGACCACAGACCCTAGTGCAGGTGGAAGGAAGCTGTCTGTTGTGGTCACACGGTAGTTTTCACCTCTTCTTTTCCCTAACAGAGTCCTTTTCAAACTTGTTGCCCTTGTTTCCCCATTAAGTTCTCCACCTTCTCAGAAAACATTTGGCTTAAGGTGAAATTGCTGCGTCCAGATCATAAGCATGTTCAAGACTCCCCTGTTCCACACCTTCAGCTTAAGCTCAACAAAGCAAATAAGAAGCTTTTCTCTTTCTTGATGATGTCTCCTTCGTTCTCTTCACTCTTATCCTTAGCTGTATGCCCCAGGATTTTCTGCAGGAAGTTTGAACAAGTTTTATTTCTTGGAGCTTGCACCTTCTCATTTCAAGGTCTATTAGAGGACACAAATTGACAGTTTGACTCAAATCCTTGGGAGGTAATTGAATATTCTGACATGCAGTAGGTATAACTTTGGATTTTAGGTTCTGATTCTGCATTGTACAACTATTCCCTACTACTAAAACACATACACAAACACAAGGTAACATTAAGGAGGCCTAATGATTTTATTAGCAACTTAATTTTTTTCAGGAGAAAGGCATTATGAAGGGACCTTTCATGAGTTAAGCACTTTTCCCATCTATTCTATGAAGGCCAAAGCAGCTGGGATTTGTGAAACAGAGTATTTCTAGATATTAGTAATAAAGGGATTGTAATCATATGTCAGGCTTGGTTTTTTTTTTAAATCAAATGACACAATTGAAGGAAATACAACATTAACAGTATTGATGCTCTCCAGCCTTAGCCCACTCACAGCAAGCACCTAGAGCTAGGTCCTGTAGCCACTGAAGTGTGACAGAACTTTGCCAGGTACTTCAGTTGTGCAAGCCTTGTCCTTAAATGAACACATGTACACATAAGGAGCCTTAGAGCTCATGCAAGTAGGGGAGCAGGTGAGCAGGCAAGTTGATTACAGCACTTTGACTAATCCCCCATAGGGACATTGTACGTGGGGAAGCCCCTGCATCACCTACTCCAAATTAATTTACTGTTTGCTTTGAACGATCCACCAGGGATTCAGTGGAGAGCAGGCAGCACCCCGCTCTTTCAATCCCCAGCACAACTGTTGCAGGACAAGCTGCCCCAAGGCTTGTGAGAAGGATGGAATTTAACAGAACAGTCCTGTTGCTAAACCAGGGTTTTCAATAAAACTTTAAAACAAGGTTCTGGACCCATCCTTCTATTCCTTGTGTCCACATCTCGCATTGACATCAGCAGTGACTTTTAGTGCTTCATAATCCGGCCTTTATCTTCAACTCCCTTGTTTATTTATTTACAGGGATTACACCCAAAGCCTTCCATAATGCCATAGAGCTTTCAAATCTGAGGCAGACTAGTGTGCTTTAAGGATTGCAAACTGGCTTCAGCCCAGACTTTTCTGCTCTGTAGCTCTAATCCAGCCTGTTGTTAGTTGAAGACAGCACCGAGTGATTTAATTGTTCCTGTGTAGGAACAAGACTGTATATAATAGCTCCATTGTCTCTCCTTGTCTTCCAAAGCCTGCGGGCCTTCTGGTTTCTTCCGGTGAACAGAAAGATTAACCTGTACCATCCTAGGCTCCCTCACAGGGGCACACCTCTGGTTTGTCTTCTTTCCAGCCTTTCCTGCAGAGAAGCACAAGCTCTGATTTGCCTCCTGGGTGATCCTTCTCCCTGGACGAGGAAAGCCCAGAGCATGTCTCTCACATCCATCTCGCTGTCACAGCAATGCCACGTTGCTCACTCCGCATGCCTCCCACACAAATGAGCCTGAAAACAGCCCTGTGCGGACACAGCTTCTGCTACCCAAGCCACGTTATTCATGGCTACTTGGAGTGCCTCTGCATCACACGGCGTTGTGCTGTGCAGGTCAGCTGCCAGTTTAATGGGAAGGGGGAGAGGAAGAGGATGATGCAGAGGAAGAACAAGGGGGCTGTAGCCCCTCTGCCACCAGCACCATCCTCTTCCACATGCCCACTGCAGGCTTCATGCCTGCCTGCACCCATGCCGCTGTCTCCAGCACAGCAGCTGGGGCTGGGCCTGGGGTACCAAAGCCTTGCTCACACGCATCAGCTTCCCACAGAGCTTCCCTTTGCAGCAAGCACTCGTGATGGACTGACCCCAAGCGTCATGCAAATGTTAAGGGTAAATGGTAAAGTCCAGAGGTGGCTGAGTTAGTCCAGTGTGTGGTTTGGTTCTCCTGATTTACCAAATCAGCTTTGTTGGAGCCAGTTCTAGCCACGTGCAGCAGCTCGGTCATCGAAGCAGTGTTGAAGGAACAACTCTGAGACCTTCCCAGCGCTGCTGTGGGTCGTAGCCTTCGGGGTCAGATACACCGATACTGCGTAGGGCATTGGTTTTGGCTGTCAATCTTTCGCTGTGGCAGTCCGCAACCTCTGCCCTGCCCCGTCCGTCTCTGCATGAGTAATAGAAAGGCCGTATCGCTTCTGGTCGCTGCAGAACTGCACTTTAATTTCCCTCTCAGCACACCACATGCAGTTGAGATGCTGCTCTTTTAGAGCAACATAGATATATACTCACGACCTTAGGGAATGAAGTCTATTAGAGTTGGCCCACAGATGCTTTTTCTGAAAGGTGACAAAACTGCAGCGAGCGAGATTGAAATGACATAAATCTGTCTCTCTTCCAGGGAAGCCGGTCCAGTGAGTTCTGCAGAGCTACTAGTCATTCTGCCCGTCTTTCTTCTTCTCACCCGCAGCCCGGAGTAGACGGTCTCTCCGAAAATCACGTCGGAAAAGAAAAACGGGGCGTGGGGGGGAGCCCCCGGGGGGCGCTGACGGCGGGAGGCCGCTAGGGGGCGCCACAGCTCCGCGGCAGCGCCCCCGCCCGCCCCGCCG
>NW_010973199.1:1253819-1257660 GCF_000737465.1 Haliaeetus leucocephalus
CTCTGGGCGGGCCTCTGGGGGCACCCCCCCCCCGCCGCGGCCGTTCCCCCTCAGCCCTGCAGCCGCAGGCTCCCGGCTGGCGGGGGTGGGGAGCCGGCCCCCGTGTTTCCCTGCCTGCCGCCCGAGGTGCCCCAGCCCGGCGGCGTCCAGAGCTGGCTGCCCTGCGGCGCTCGCCTGCGGGACGCTCTCTCCCGAAAGGCCTGTTTTGTCCGTCGCCGGCTGGCAGGACGGCTGCCAGGTAAACCCTCTAGTCACCACGGGGGGCAGGAGGGGGAGGGAGGGAAGGACAGCATCACTTCCCTTATCGAACTAGCGGTTTTAAGGTCTTGCCCCTTATAATTCACAGAGCAGTCTCTGAAATGAGCCAGGTAACCGGAACACAAACAGGGCACAGGCTTCCTGAAGTCAGGATTAGTCAGCCGTCATGAAGCAAGGGTTGCCAAAGGCCACCAAGTTTGTTTCCTGGCCTGTGTTTGCCGCTGCTGCCCCAGCTCGCCCTGGAAGCTCCTGCAGCGCAGACGGCAGCGGTCACACCGCCGCCGCCTTGCTCCCGTGCTTGAAACGCCGGAGGTGGTCGTCAGGGGTCCTGCTGAACCGGGGAGGGCCTCGGCGGTGGTGGGTTCCAGCGCGTCTTCCAGGCGGTACGCGGTACCGGCCCCAGCCTGCGGCCTGGCACCCACCTCCACGGCCCAGAGGCTGGGACAATCTTAAGACTCATTAGTCTAGAGAAAGCAAAAGGAGACATGACAATGTTTAAACAGGTGAAGTCTGCTACGAAGACACGGGGAGTAAGTTGTTCTCCAGACCCACAGTGAGTAGGGCACGAGCTACTGGGCTTGGATGCAAGCAAACACCAGCTTAGGTTGGATGCTTGAACAACCTTCCTAACACACAAGGTTTTTAATGGTAGGGTTGTTGCGGGTGGTAGTGGTGAATCGTTCATTATTGCAAGTTCTTAAGAATCTTTTGTGACAGGGACAGACATATGCCCATCCAGTAAGCAGCCTGGTGACTTCCCCGGCAATCTGTTCAGGGGCTGATTCAAACGTCACACCGGGTCTCCATTTTCTACGAACCAGAGATCACTGAAGACAATTGAGCGACTCTAGCTAACGTCACCATTGCTGCTGTCAGTTCCTAAGAAACCTTATGTAAAAGTAACTTTTCAAGAAGAAAACAGAGCAAGGGATGGAAGGACAAGGGCAAGAAGGAGGGAGGAAAGGAAAGAAGGAAAGAGAGAGGGAGGGAGGGTGGGCAGAAATGCACTTAGCCCCCTCCTTGCTCCTACCCCATCCTGGAAACACCTATGCCTAAAAACAGTGTCATGTGCATAAGGAACCTTTCTGACTCTCTGCACAATAAAAGTACCTCAGATATACCATGCTGTGGCTGGTAACTATTCAGTGAGGCTCAGTTTCAGTAAAAAAAAATAATGCATTTTAAGTAGAGTTGAAAGGCTGAAGAAATCGGTGAATCACCTGCCAAGCCCTCTCTTCACTACTGGCATCTGCCATTGACCTCAAAACATTCCCACGTCAACAGTGACATTTAAAGAAGAAGATACACAAAGTATTAAAAACAAATGTTAAGAACTGGATTTATATGTTACACTAGGCCACTTAGCAGAATCCAGTGACCCATCTTGTAATTGCTAATTAATGGGGCATTAAATTACCGCAACCCTCTGCAAATATGGATCAGTGCATAATTTGCAGTCACACACACTCCCACAGTGACACCACAGCTGTCAGTGGGGTCACTGGCACAGTCCTGGCAAGAGGGCCTTTCTAATGATACCAGTGCATCTGCTGCTGGCAGAGCTGCGGAGTCCTGCTCCCCTGGGATGGCCGGACATGGAAATGCCAAGGTCTTTGCGGTTTGATAAACTTCCTCCCGTTTCAGTGCTCCATCTCCACTTTCAGAAGGGTTGTGCGCCACAGACCAGGCTGAAACAGCACAGGCAGAATCTCCAGCCGTGCTATTTCGTGTCAGTAGAGACCTGCACCTTACCTTGGTCCTTGCAGAGGCATGTTCAACCACCGCAGCTCTCGCTGAGCCAGCAAAGGAAACACTGCCTGAAGTAACCGTATGTGAAAGCACCAACACTGTTGACATAATCAGGGTGCAGCATCATGAGCTAAAGGAAAAACAGGCTAGCAAGATTCACAGTATTCCCACAAGCAGAGGCCTTGCCAATCAGATTGGATCAGGTGAGGTCTTCCCTGCAGGCTAAGGCAGTGCTCCCCAGCTCTGACTAAAAATCATTGAACCTTTGCAGCTGAAGCAGTGGGAAGCTTGGGAACACGTCTGTAGTCTATCAAGGGGCTCACAAAGTTTGCACAAAATACCAGGGGTGGTGTAGCAGGAGGAGCTGCAGCTCAAAAAATGCTGAACTAACACTCAAGATGTGCAGCTTGAACCGAACACATTACACTGCAAATAGCTGGGGCTTGAGTGTAAGCCTGGCGCATGCTGATAGTTGAGCAGATCCGAGTAAGAAATGTCTGATCGGCTGTGTAAGGGACAGTAGTGTAACTTAAGACTCAAGTTGCTGAGCAGTGGGACCTCTGTCACACGCTGCTTAGCCAACACTACACAGTGTTATACCTGCTACCTGCCACGGTACAGCCCCATGGTGGATCCAGTGCCATGGAAAGCTTGTGGCTGGGCAAGGCAGATGCCTAAAAGAGGTGGGATTAGAAACAGACTCAGAAGCAAGCAGCTGTGGTCAGCAGGGAGCAGCTGCATCTGGAAACGGCAGTACTTGGAGTGGGGGATGTCCTTGGATGCCAAGAAAGCCATCTGGCACAATCCCCAAAAGCAGCCACCAACTTGCTCTTTTCCAGTACAGTGTCACATCTTTCTCGGTGGCCTTCACCCATGAGTTGTGAAAAAAAAATAAAGGTATTTGAAATCTGTGGACTGCAGTAGATTAAAATGCCCCTGGTGAAATTTTCTTTCTTATCTGTCAGACACTGCATGACATTTTTTCCCCAGAAGTGAAGGTCTGCATAGCTTATACCTTTACTCGATTACGTGCATTTTGAACGTTCGCACATGAAATGCCTGCTCTGTGCTTTCATAGCAAGTTGAAACTATTCTTATGTGAAACGGGAAGTGAAATTCCCAACTGTCTCAACATGTCTGTACTTCATTTCTACGTGCCACATACCTCCAAAGCTCAGCCCAATCCTAAACTAACCCTGGCTAGAATATGTCCGTGAAGTAGAATATTTAAGAAAAGATGGGAAAACGTACCCTCACACCTGTTCTAATGATACTGTATTTACATAATAAGCACGTGCTCTGACTAAACGGGTGTTTTAGCCATACTGTCATTGAACCGTGTGTGACCTGTCAGAGCAGAGAAGCAGGAAAAGGGACAATTTCAGCAAATAATCAGTAGGTATAATCAAGCCTTGACGCGTCTTTCTTGAAAAAACGGTTCTCTTGACCAACAAAGTATTTGTATGTGTCAGCCTAGCAACTTGACGCGTCATCAAACGCCCCTTGTGCTTAAACAGGTGGTGCGACGTGGATTTTTCAGGTTTGCGTGGGTGAAACATTAACGGTTCTCCAGCAGAGGAGGGAAGGTCCACTGGAAGAAAGCGATCGGACAGCACGGCAGCGGTAGGCAGCAGGACCGCACCGAGGAAGTCGCGGGTCGGTTCGGGGCTGACGTAGTTCTGGAGTTTGGTTTCCCTGCCTCTTCCATCGCCATGAGACCCGCGGCCCGCTTCCACACGGACACCCCCCGCGGCCCCACGCCTACGGGCGCTCTCCCCCCCACGACGCCTCTACCCGTTTCCACACCGCTCGCCGCGGTCGGGCACCCGCTGCC
>NW_010973199.1:1257670-1303563 GCF_000737465.1 Haliaeetus leucocephalus
GCCCCGCCGGTGACCCGGCGGGGGCTGAGGGGGCCCTCTCCGGGCGGGGGCCGCCTCCCGCCGGGCGGGCGAGCTCCTCCTCGGCCTCGCAGCGGGGAACCTGAGGCGTAAATCCCCGCTGCGGAGGGGAGGAGGAGGCCGGGGGGGGGGGGGGGCCGCTGGCCGTCCCCCCCCAGCCGGAGCCCTGCAAGGGGGCCCGCCCTGCCGGCCAGCGAGCTGCAAGAGGGCGGGCGGCCTGGGGAGAGGCGTCCCTTGGGGCCGCCCGTAAGGTCCCGGCCCCGCGTCTGGTGGCGGCGGCGGCGGCGGGACCTTTCCACGCGCTGCGTTACGGCCGTTTCCTGGCCTGGGGCTTCGTGGAGGTGGCAGCGTGGCGCGGGCGGAGCGCTCTGGGCTCTTTACGTTTTCCAGGAGTTTCGGGGTAAGAGGGTGGGATTCGTTTGTGGTTTGGGTTGCGACAGTGAGCTGGAGAAGGGAAAAGCAGAGACTGGCAGTTTTTCTCCTTTCTTTTTTTGGTCTCTGAACAGTTGCGACTTTTTCAGACTGTCTGCGTTGTTCATCGCGTGCAACAAACCGTGAAATCAGGATTTCGGATTCGCCTCTGAAAACAGTTCTCATTGACCCAGGTCTGGAGAATAACTCGTGTCCCAGGCATAGCCTGTGCTTTTCTCTTGAGGAAAATACATGTACCAGTGATCCTGTACACAGGTAGCCGTACAACGAAGGTGTTTATTTTTCGCTAGCTCTCAGGAAGAAAGAGAATGTTTTTGTTCAGTAAAACTTGCAGAAAGTTCTGACTGCTGAGTGGCTGCTGCTGGGTTGGAAAAGCGAGAGGATGGGCTCTTAAAAGTTAGATGTTACTTTGCATGTGTGGTGGTGTCAGTAGTAGTCCCAAGAAATATCAAAGGTGCCTGGAATGGCCTCAGCGCTCCATTTTGTAGAGATGCGTATCAGTGAACCTGCTGTTCAGCTCGTTAATGCATGTGTTCCTTCTTGGAAAGCTAAGAATAAAGCAAAAAAAAAATTTAAAAAAAACAAAACAGATTTCAGGGCTTTCCCTGCTGTATTTTAGCAGTAGGGGAAAAAACATGCATACACTTAATTATCCTAAGCTCAGTGAGTTTGTTAACTGAAAATACTGGGTTATGGCTGTGGCATTGGTTTGTGCCCTGCTCTTTGTGGCTTTTGGTAGACTTTCAAGTTTCGGTTACTTGAGTTGCTGGTTATAAATTTGTCAGCCGTCGCAGTGTCTGGCACTCTTGCGTGTTAACTGTAGACTCAGATACAGTTTAATTCAGTGCTAGGAGAGTTATATGTGTTTTTCAGTGCATTCTTTCTTCCATATGGTAAATATGATGAAACATTGCTGCTACCACCACCACAGCTGTGAATAAAACACAGTGGTATTGGCATCTTACTTGTGGGAGAGTCATCCAATTGCTTTTTTTTTTTTTTAAAAGAGTACTTTTCAGAAAGCATCTTCTTTTTCCTTATTTGCTACTCAGAAAAAGTGAAGACAGAGATTTGGGGCAGTCTTAGAAAATGAAAAAATGAGAGCAGGCCAGAGATACGCGTGCTCCAGATTTAATGGGAGTGGTGTGTAAGTACAGTTGTCTGAAGTGATATTGCAGCATGCGCTTTGCCAGCTAGTGCCAGTAGGAAGGAGGCATTCTGCAGCTCTCCTTGTCCTGTCAGGGAAAGTCCACACTGGTTAGCAGCACCAGTTGTCCGTCATAGACGATTTAGTATTAGGTCTCGCCAATGTATTCGGTTGGTAATGGTTGTTACTAGATAGGTATTTGCAAATAGGTTTCCAATGTGAATCGTTTCTGAGGGCAAACTTTCAATTATTGAAGGTTTTTGTAAAGGGCCACTCAAATTTGAGATGCTATGAACATGTTAGTTAATAATGTGGTTCTGCATTTGAACTTACGAACTCTACAAATAGTTTTTTTCCTGCCTGCAAAATGGCTTGGGGTCACAGAACTTTGATATTAACTGCAGTTTATAGATTTGTATGAAAACATGCATGCACTTGGTGACAAGCTCTCTTCCTTTCCACTTCTTTTTGTAAAAAAAAAAAAGAAAAAAAGGGGGGGGCTGTTTTTTCCTCCTGCCTCCTTCCCCCCTGCCCCACGTTTAGTTGACATGCTGTGCAGTTTGGCTGAAATCATGGAGTGAAGCAGGGACTTAGCATGTTCACGTACAAGAATTTAAGTGTCCTGATGACACCACATATCAAGCTGCAGGGGAGGCTACACTGGCGCTCCAGGAGTTCATGTTTTCCAGTGGTTGAGCCCTGCAGGCTGTCTGCAAAATAACCTTGTACGGGCAGTGCAATGTCGCGCACATGTGTGGAGAGGTCTGTGTCTCTGTGCAGGAAGGGTGTGCACGCTTGCGAGAGGGAGCGAGAGCCTGCACCACAGCTGCACGGCAACACCAGCGCTGATGAGGTCTCCAGTCACCTGTGCAGTACATCTGGAGATCCTGATCTTACCTTGCTAGGACTTCTGTTGCACAACTGGGAGCCTTCCTTCAGAAGGACAGTAAGACAGCTAGTTACAGAGTAACCGGTAAAGGCGGCCTGTGGGTGAGGAACCCGGATCAGGAATTGCTGAGGGGTTTTCTCATTTCTTTGGAGGGCAGCAGATAGGAATGGAAATAGAGATAATCTTTTGAGGGAAGATATTTTTTAACTACTGAGCTTGTCAGGCGCAGGGTGCTGTACACATTGAATGAGCGGTGCAGCAGTGGGATGGAGTTGCGAGCAAGCAGACTTTCCTGCTTAGTGTGAGTGTGTCTGTAGTACTGAAGAGTTAGTGCTAACATGTGGGGCTACTGTGTCTGCAGGGCAGCAGGCTGGAATTAGCTTGCTTGCTTTCCTGGAGCTTTGTCTCTCTTAGGTCTGTCTTGAAACCTGACCCTCTTTCTTCAGTTCCCTGCCACTGTAGAGCTGTGTGTCTTTGCTTGTTGCCAGCAGGTGGGCCCGTGTCATGTAACAATGTTTTCAGCTTTTGTGGTCACCTAATGATTTTGAAAAAGAGTAGATCAGCTTGTTCCCAGCTACTGTTTGGACACTAGAATGGAAGGGGCAGGCAGAAGAGCACTGATAAATAACGTGTTTGGTTGTTAGGCAAGACTTTTTTGTTCTACAAAATCCCAATTTTACCATCGTAAGGATTGCATTTAAAAGTCTTCATAACAAAATGAATGAATCTGTCTGCCAGTACTCTTGAAACCCAGCTTCTGTGTATCTCGGCAGACAGCCATTGACATGTGGAATAAATGTGTATGTGGAGTTTAAGAAGACTTCTGCAACACTTTTGTGGACCGCAGTCAAATATCTTCCAAGCCACTAGTTAGTTGTCCATGGCAGAACTTCTCTACCCATCTCCTTTGCTGGATGCTTTTAGGTAATGAACAGAGAGTGGAAAATTTGCTTCTTGTAGAACTCCATAGAAACTGTACATGCAGCAGCTGTGCTCTTTTCCTGTTGCTCTGCTTGGGAGTGTTTTGCAGAGGGTTCCCCAGAATTAGAAGTATCACTTGGTTCATAGTTTTGAATGGCCTGGAGGGAGGAGATGTGCTGAGTGGATATCTTCCCCCCAATCTGTTGATTGCAGGAGAGTCTAATAAAATCATTTTTGTTCCAAATCTTCCCTGAATTCGCATGATTCATGTGAAATAAAATAGGAAAGTGTCTTGGGTAGGTGTGTAAGTTCTTAGGGTGAGTTTCCGAGTGGCTGGCCAGACTTGGGCCATGCCACTTTGGTCGTTTCGTCCCATGTTCTAAATTTAGCAACCTCTTTACAGCCTCTTAAAACAGTAGGGATTTGGCCTGTTGTTTCTTCTCAATTCTGCTCTGCATTAGCATCCTGATTCACCTCGTACTTACTCATTTTGCCTAGTAGCCCTAGTCAATGTAATAGCAATGATTTCTAAAAAACAAAACATGTATGAGAATGCCTTCTTGCCTTCCACTGATAAAGATAAAAGATAAACACGTTTTCAGTGCATCAATGTCCCAGGCCAGATATTCTCATGTTCCAACACCTCCTTTCAAACAAAATTAATTTAGTTGTCTGTGACTTAGCTTCCAAAGTATGCAAAAGGATGTTGGCTCCACTGTGCAGTTACCTGAGTTTAGGCTGCATATATCAGTTCATGTTGCAGGAGCATCTCATTGATGTGCAGAGGGTAAAAATCTGTGTTTTGAAATTTATGAACAACTGAGTCATGAGAAACCAGAGCCACAATCTACAACCATCTGTGATCGCAGAACCAGTTGCTCAGTTAAGTTTCAAAGGCGTGGGTTGTGTCAAAGAGGTATGTGCAATATGTAGAGTAGGTCACCTTGGTGATGGTTTTGAAATACGTTCAAATTTCTGAATTTGTGGCTGTTGCAATAATTGGCAGTCAGGTTTCAGCTGATGCATCCTTCTGAGGACGAGCAGTCTATCAACAGAGAAGAGACACCATTTGGAGCTGATGATTGTTTGTAAACATTTGTAAGATTTCTGTACATAAGCATGGAAAAAGCCTCATCAATCTTAAATACTTTGCTTCCATTGCAGAGGACAGTGCTGACACGTAAGTGGGTATCTTTTGATTTGGTTTCGCCGCCTTAGGTTAAATGTTAGGCATGGAAGATGCTTTGTTATGTATTCCAGACAGCAAGTAATGAGTGCAGTGGTTTGTCAGTGGGAGAAAAGTTGTGTCTGTGTCTTCTGAAGTATTGAATTGCCTCTTTTGTTTACATAAAGTGGTCCTTTTAATGGGTAGCAGCATTCAAATGGGATGTGCTTATGCAGTGCGTAATAGGAATCTGAAGTGCACAGGCGCTACCAGCTAAAGCGAGTATCTGTTGCTAGTGAAACTGCAGGTTTAGCGGGGAAAAGGAACATGGCACACTTAGTGCATGTAGATGTAATTAAATTTTTTATTGCTGCGTCTCATGCTGAACGGACGAAGGCTGAATTCTGGCCGGGGATACTGATGTTAGAGGGCTGGGTCAGGAGGCTGTTCATGAAACAGTCATTTGTGCCTGTGACTTCTGTTCAGCACAGGTCAGTTCTGGCTCAGTTGCAGTGTGACCTGTGTGAGGTGTGGTATATTCTCACTGGAGAACCCCCACTTTATTGTTCCACAGCTTGCTCTTGAATCAAATTCAGTCCTTAGCCTACCTCTCCTCTTTCCCACAGTAACTCTAGAGGAACAAGGACGAGCGATGTTGGCCTGTTACTGTGAGGAAGTGCTGTCCTGGGGGGGGTGTGGGGATCTTCTTCTGAAGGGCCAATGATTAAAAACAAAGGAAAGTTCAGATTGCAAAATTGAAATGCTTTGAAGGCTCTAGCAGTCTCCTAACTACTTGTTTAGATACAAGAGGTCAGGTTTGTAGATGTAGTTAAGTATTCATATGCCTCAGTTCCTTATTTGTGAAACAGGGAAGTACATACAATGCCATCTCAGAGGCTGCAGGATTAATACTCCAAGTACTGAGAGATGTGGGTACCTTCTGCAATGCTAGTGAATATTGTAACTATCGAAAGCATTACTACATGTATTTAGACTTGTTGGGGGGGGAATCAGACATAAAAGTTGTTGACTTTCCCTTTCAATGAAAGGTGAAACAAGTTGTGGTAGTTTTGTGGCTCCTACTTTATTACTAGTTATTCTGATGTATGTGCAGCACATAGAAAATGCAGAGCAATTATAAGATACAGAGAACTTTATTTCCCTCTTGCAATGTCAACATGTTGAGAAAAGCAAATGCTGCTTCTGAATTTCTGTATAGCTCAGAAGGAAGAAAACATTCAATAAAAGTCGTCTTTTTAAAGCGTAGCTGACTAGGTTGTTTTGGAGGTAGGAGCATGAGAGTTTTTAAAAAAGCTTTTTTTTATTGATTCAGTTGAATCACTGTTTGAAGGAAGCAAATTTAGACAAGACAATAAAGGAAGAAATTCAGTCCTACTGTAGGAGGATACCTTAATGAACTGCATGTCCATTTTGTGTTGTGCTTGAATTTTCTCGCTGAACCACCTAGTTGAAATAAAACGAGAAAGGGCACTTGTTCTTTTAACAGTAGCTCATGTTTTAGTGCCTGTAACTTGCCTTGCTAGAACCCCAGACTTGTGAGTGTACCTCTTGTCTCTTCAAGACTGTGAGCTAAGAGAGTTTCAGGTGCCTAAATATGGCAGCTAGAACTGAAACACTTTGGTCAGCTAAGGATACCCATTATGAAAAATGAGCCAGTAAGTAGTTCACGAGCAGATTTCACGGGAAGAAGAAGCTCTGCTGAAGCTGTTTTACATTAGGAAAGCTGGAGGACTGATGTAAAATAGCATGGCAGGGAGGTCTTTCTCACTCTGCTTTTGTCAGCCACTGTGCAGGATAAGCATTGCTAGAAGATGTTGTACTTACCTGTGTGTTCCTTCCTGAACTTGTGTTGGGAGGAAGAGGGTAATACCCAAAGTGTAGGGGGAAAAATATAGCTCCTTTTCTACAGTGCTGTTGTCAGTGTGAATGGCTGTCCTGCGTGTGCTGTCAGGGGAATGAGACCTTGAAAGGAAATAGCTGCCTATCAGTAGGATGAGTAATGGCTAAATTTTAGGCTTGCAGTTCATTGGGTGGTCTCAAAAATTCCTGTTTGGTTGCCTAGGTATCTTAAGAGTTGGGGAGAGGGCTTCATTTGTTCATACGTGTATACATAAAGAACAATTTTTAATTGCTCAGTGAATGGCAGGCCCCCTAGGGCTAGCAAAGATTAAACAAGCACAAGACTTCCACTTGCCAGGGAAAAAAGGTGATTGAATTGGGGATTGAACGAGGGATTCAGTCATCAGGGAGTCCTTTCAAGAAAATTCCAGAGGCAAAACCCAATCTTGCTGGATCATAAGGAGCCAGATCAGACGACTCCTTGTTGCTTTTGGCTCCAGGAATTTTCTTGGTGGCACTCTCGACAGGAGGGATGAATCCCAGGTTAAGACAGTCTCTGGACAGGTAAGAGAACAGAAATACTTTCTAATCTGATCTTTGAGTGCCTAGAAGCTGCATCTCCCAGTCGAATGTCTGAAAGAAATGCGCTGTCGTGTCTGAGATTTTCAGTATGTGATTTATCTCGTGAGGGCCTCTTACAGGCCTTTGAAGTAGCTGGAGGAGAGGGATTTGATTGGTTTCGCATGTTCGTGCCAAATCCCATGGTAAGTAGAAGAACTTGAGGTTATGAGACGTTGTGGTATACATATTATGGAACACAATAAATAATTGTCTGAACAGCTTCTTTTGTCTGTGGCTTTATGACTTGGGGTCGAATTTCCTTCTGTTCCCTGGCAGGTTCTGCCGACCTCCTCTCTTTCACAAGTACGCGCACCACCCCATGTAATCTTCAGTAATCTTTTATTTTCCTGGAGGAGCAGTGCTGTGCATTGCACCTCTGAATGACTGTGAGACTCTTATCTCTCTGCCAAGTTTGTTTAAAATTCACCTGTGGGTTAGCAAGCACAGACAAATAAGCTCCGCCTTGTTACCTAGTCTCATTTCTTCAGGAAGCTGAACTTTATTTAAAAAAAAACCCCGCAAGGTTGAAAAATCAAGCTCTAAGAAATTTGGAAATGCTTGGATTTAAGTTGCCCAGATGCTTGCCAGGATTTGATCTGAATCAGCACCTTTTCTTGCTGTTGGACATGGTGGAAGCAAATGTGTACAGATTCATATGTTTCAGTTCCTTATCTGTGTAACAGCAAGGTATGTTCAGTCCTCTCAGAGGTTTCAGGATTAGTATTTCAAGTACTGTGGGATGTGGGTATCTTCTGTGAATACACAGATGTAAGGGATGGTGACTTTTCTATGTGGATGAGCAAGGTCAGCCTGGAGTCCAAGGTAGTTGACTAGTTCCTGGAATATATGTACTTTCTCCTGTGTTGTTGATGAGGACGCTGGCTAGCTGAGTAGCCAGCCTTGTCTGTATTCTGGTGTTGACATGTTTTGTGCCTGTTGTCACTCATGCTAAGCAAGAGCTTGAACACACTCAGATTTTCACAGCAGTTGTTCAGTTTTAGTTTGCTGTTGACAACCAGTTGTAAGAATTTTCTTAATGTTGACTGAATAACCGGAATTCCTGGGCATATTCTAAGGAAAAAAAAAAAATATCCAGAAACAGGTCTCCTACGTGGAAAATTTTGCCTCCAGTGGATCTTGAGCAGAACTAAGCACCTGAGAACAAGATCTCCTAGAAAAAAGCAGTGGCAGACTTGCCTGTCAGCGTGGCTGCCCAGTCTCTCATCTGACCATTGTCATATTTTGCAGTGGGTTCCCTGCAGAGGCTGGAACGCTGCTATGGTAGAGCTGGGAACCACACTAAACGAACAGCTTTGCTTTCTCCAAAGGCTGTACAGGTCAGATAAAAAGCAGTGCTAGCTAGCAGGAGTAAACTTCAGTGAAGATCTCTCTCTTTCTAATATCAGACGCATCATTTACCTGGTGGTGGGAATGGGATGAGTTTTTCTAAAATGTCAATTGGTGGAAAAAAATCACTCTGTGCTTCTGTATAGAAGTCTGTTCTTTTAACTGAAACTTGCAGTTTACTTTAAGAGCTCTCCCATAGATAAGAGACATTTTCAAACCCTGGCAGGCCTTCAGCCAGACTTAGAACTTCAGTTTGTATTTAGGGCCAGCTGATTCACTGGCAGAAAAACACTGTGATATTTTGCACATAAACCAGTTGAGAACCAAGCCCAACGCTGAGTATCAGAGTATTGGTACACATCCCTAACTGATGTTGTAGCTGGACAAATATTTTCTAGGAGGACAGTGTTGGTTTCAGCATCTCCATTCCATACTGTCCCTTCAGTTTTGCTGCTGCAGTTGTTCCAGCAGCTGTTTGGTCATCTGAGCTTAAAATGCCTTTGCAGGGTGGGTGAAAAAAAGCTGAGTTTTTAACCTGAATCTGCTCTCCGGTCTGGTTTACTGCACAAATCTACAAGTAGCTAGACCAGTCTAATAGAGACAGGACAGGATAAAAACAGGCTCTGGTTCGCTTAAGCCCACAACACTACCAGACAGCTCTGGCCGGGCTGTCTGATGTGAGGTGTCAGTGGGCTGGTGTGTCCTGATCCAGGTTGCAGGTCCTGGGGCAGGGGTTTCCTTCTGCTGTGCTTATTTAGAGCTGTCCATACCACATGTACATCATCGAAACACTGAAGTAGAAAAGAGCAGTTGGGCCTCACTTGCTGTTTCAGCTTACTCTGACCCCCAAGTTTCCTTGACTCCTTGGAAAGGGGGAAGGCATGGTCCGTGTTTTAAACTTGTATTATGCACTGTGGCAAAACCAGTGGAGTACTTAGGTTGCCTGTGCAGACTTCTCTCATGTTTTTGAATAAATAGTTTGTTACTGAACCTCTTGGACTGCTGCAGTGTGTAGTTTTTGTTTTAATAAGGTATTTGCCTTTGCAGCTCGGGAGCTGTGTCTGTAGCTGTTGCCTGCTTGGGGCACAGGGCTCTGTTGGGTTTTGTGGGGATTTTCCTCAAGGCAGCATGCAGAAGCCAGGCTCTTGGTCATGCTGCATTTTTCTTGCCCAGCCTGCAGCTGTGATCCGTGGTTTGCTGGCTGACCACTAGCAGTGGACAACGCGGAGGTGTGAATTGCTGAAGTCCCTCCGTACGTGTGTGGAGGGAGATGTGCCAGCTGTCTGAATTACACTTGCATGTTTCACGCTGCCTGGCGAACGCTCTTGTTATAGAAATGTATTTTAAGCAAAGCTAGAAAGCGAACCAACTCACTTGAAAACAAGGGCTGGAAACCAGGATGCAGAGCGCTAATCAGGCTGAAGGAGACTGTTGCATTTGGAGAAGGGCCGGGGCGGGGGGGCTTTTGTCATCACATTTGTGTGCTGGAATATGCTGTCATCCAGGCGCCAGCTAGCTGCTTTCCTCCAGCCTCACCTGGGCGCAGGGCAGGAGCCTAACTTGTCTGTCTGGTCCTCAGAGCGGGGCTGCAGACGTGTTGTATGAATAAGTTGGTCAGGACTGCTCTCCAGCCTAATAATAATAAAATAAAACACTGTTCACATGCGCTGTGAAACAGGTCAGAGGGAGGTAACCCAAAATGCTGTAGTGAAGAAGCAGCACTTCCCTAGCATGCTTCAATTTTAGTGGGCTAGCAGTGAGAATAAGCAGAAGGAGCACTAGTCAGGTGTTCAATGTCTTGTGCAATCCCCTTTGAGTACCATCGAAGTCAAATCATAGCACTCTGCCAGCTTCAGGGAGAACTTTTGGACTTGAACAATACGGAGGGAAGAAGGAATCTTAAAACTAAGACATGGAATCCATTCACTTAGGGGTTTGAAAACCCAATTCCCAGGGTTTTTCACACAGGTGTGATACTGTTGTTCTGACCCTAGCATATTTGTAAATACATACATGATGCAGATCAGATAACAATGTGTGTGGCACTCTAGTTGAACGTTAAGACGGTGACTGCTCTCCTATTCCTTGTAGTGGTGAAGTCTTAGAAATATAGATGATTCCTAAAATTTGCCTAAAAACTGTCTTGGTGTAGTTTGTTTGGACAAGACAGAACTACTGATGTAGTTGAGCAAGGTTTTTGCTATTGCTGAAACCTTTTTGACTGCCATCCTGTATCTTCAATTACTTATGAGTGATCTGGAGGAAAAAGGCATTTTTGCAGAATCTAAGACAGCAAAAAAGGCAAATTCTGAGTTCCCATAAAATCTACCCTTGTTTATCAAGATATTCTCAGTGTGTGTGAGAACAGGACTATGCTCTGGATTTAGATCCAACTCAAGAACTGGATTGAAACAGGCTAGTTTTACCCTACTGGTTGGAGGTGTGGGTTGTGGTGGTGTTGGGTTTTGGGTTTGGGTTGGTTTTTTTTTTAACAGCAGCAGAGTTGAGGAGGAAGCATTTGCGCATCTTCAGTTTGTTGCTTTTATTACTTCGACTTTTATTACTTTGACTTTTATTAGAGTTTGTAGAGACACCTCTGCTTTTTTTTTTCCCCTTACAGTTCTTAAATACTCAGGGTTATAGCATTAATTTTTAATTCTCTTCCTTTTAGTTCTTGCAGTTCTTGTGTGGTTGGTGAAAATAAGCCTGCGCTGCAGGGATGCAAGAGGAGCAACAGTCTGAGGTAGGGCTTGGAGCTGAAGATTTTTTTTCTTAGTAGAATTGCAGGGAAGGTCAAGACTCTGAATCAGCCAGGTTCTTCCACTCATCCTCAGGGAAGGTCTGCAAAGTCAAGAGGGTCAAGACTACCAGTGTGAGACCCCTTTTAAATGGGAAGGGTGGGGGGCTGAGTGCTATTTTTTTGCCACATTTAGGTTCTTTTCAGAGTCCTTTTCCATCCAATTGCAAAAGCTGAAAAGGGTCTTTTTTATTAATTTACTTGCAAGTGAGGAATTGCAGAAAATAGCCTAACCTATGAGCTTAAACCTTTAGGAGGAAAAAATGTGAGCAGAATACACAAATTGATTGTATACGAATGATCTCACTGTACAGATGTTAAGTACCTTGCCAAATTAAACTGGGGTATTTTCTTCTACCCTTTCTGTTCCTTTTCTTCTCCTTTCACATCTGTGTATCTCAAAACCCTTTTCTGGTCTAACAGGTGAAGCTCAAGAAATTTTTTTCTTATGAGATATAAGAATGTTGGTTCCTGTGTCCTGTTAGTTAATTAAAAAAAACACAAAAAACTGAATGGCAGACTCTTAATGTGGTGCTTAGTGCTTTTCCCACTGTAATGTTGTTATGATGACACATCCAGCATAAGTGACAGGATTAATTCCATATGTTACAGATGGATACATTTTTCCAAAATATTTTTGTGCCTAGAGTTACGTATGCAAGCAGTAGAGTCAAGCCATATGTTGTGATCAAAAGCTGAGCTGGTGTTAAATTAGATTTGTGAATGTAATTGCAATTTGCAGTATAACTGCAGTTTGCAGTTGTCAATGAACAGACTTTTGTTTTGTAGTGAAAGGATGATATGTTGTTGTGAATGTTTTAAACTTTGCACTGTAAAGCTGTTGTACTTTTTGGTCTTATTCCATGAAATGTATGATAAATTTTGCCTTACCTTCAGTAGGGCCAAGGTAAGACACCCAGGATTTATTATCTGAAAATTGCTGTTTGGCATAATGGAATGCAAGAAGAAATTAATTACTCGTGTTGAAAGCTCTTAAAAATTGGATGTGCTTTGTACAGTCCTGTTTTAAATCTTACCAGGTTAAGTACAAAGTAAATAAACCAGTCATTCTAGCTAAAAGCTGACATCCTTCAGGAGAGCTTGGCTGCCTGCTTGCTGACTCATTAATACTGTCTTTCATTTGGAAGGTACTTGAACCATGATGGATTCACATCCTATCTCTAACTTGTTGACTTAATGTTGTTCAGGAATTCCCAATTCTCCCAGTAATCATCCTGATTCAACTTTGAATTAATATAGTTGCCTGAAGATAGTTTACAGTTGAGCTTTCCCTGATTCTCAAGTCTCTTTTTTCTGCACTAACTCTGCCTCTCTGGCTTGGATGACATAGGCTGAATGACTGGGATTGTTTGAATTCTATGCACAGGTTTTGAAACTTGCCTGTTAGTTAAAAATAAGTAACGGTTTTGTTAGCCAAAGACCTGCCTCATATACTTCTAGTGATAATATTTAGAAGTCAGTCTTTGGAAATCTTTTCAATTACTGTCTGATCCTTTAGAGAACAAAACTATGCAGATGCTTTGCATCCTTTTGATTTCTTGTGTATATAAAGTCAACATACACATAAACTTTGTAAGATTTGGTGTGCATATTGTGTAATTACCTTACACTTACTCCAACAGAATAAAATACGTGAGCAGACTCTTCTTGAATGGATATGCGTATTCTTGTGAGTGCCGATTAACTTTGTCAGACTCCTGACAGACTAATGCTGACTGGTAGTTGAGTCAAATACTCCCATCTTAAATATGGCAATGGTATTATAATAATCAGTGCACATTTTAGTTTCCAACATGGAAAACACTGTAGTAGTGTTAGAGATAAATTTGTTCTTTTTATTGTAGAATCAGATTTTTTTTTTAAACTCCATGTCAGATATAAATATTATCTTTTAAAATAGGCATTAAATAGTTTGGGTTTTATATGTTCTTTCTCATATTTATCCAGCTAGGAGAAAAACAGTTGTAAAACCACAGATGTTTTGAACTGTTGACACTGCTTAAATTATTTACTTGCTTGAATATCATATGTAGATTCAAATTGAACAAACTCACAAGGGGAAAGATGTATTAAAACATTTCATTATAATTCCCAGCCTCCTTTTGAATTTGTTTCATACAGGCTGCTGCAGATCCAATGTCCTCCTCTGATGCACCAGAAGATGGCCCAAAGGAAACGTCAAGTGTATCGCAGAATATCTGTATGTTTCTGGTTTGACTGGGGAGGGTGTATCATGTTGGAAGTATATTAAGCTAAACGCCTATGCCTTTTCCTTACCTAATAAGGATGTGGCTGTTAGCACAAAAGGGAGATGTGAATGAAGTCATATCTGACTTAATCTATTCATGATTTGTAGAAAGGCCTAGTTGCTTAAACCAAATTTGGAAAGAGCAATGTCATATAGATTGTCAGTTTGCTGCTCCCATGCTTTCAGAAGAAAGTAAATGGTTTTTGATTTAATAGATATACTCGGCTATTGTTTTAAGCTCGGTCGTTGCTCTGTAAGCCAGAGATGTGTAAGTATGTGTTTGTTTTGGCATTCTGGCATCTAGTGTTATGATGTTGAATCAGCTGTCCCAAGTGGAATACTTTGCCCATGCCGGCATGATAATGTTTTGATATGAAGGCCAAGCCTGCAGGATGTGGGGATAGAAGTATTCCAGCCAAAACTGTCTTCTGAAGCCCAGGAAAAAGTGCTTAAGTTTTTAGTGGTAAGGATCAGATAATGACATACATTTCTTTCTCAGGAGGAGAAAACAAGGGCTTCTTAGGATTTGCTTTGCGTTTATTGATATACTGTTGAGATGTTAATGTATACGATGCTCATTTTGAACAATAGTATCATTCAGAGTGTGCTTTCTGGCAAATAATAGGCTCTGAACCACCTTAGGGCAAATTAGCCGGTAACAGCAACATTACTATAATGCTGAAGTTGCTGAATAATCCCTAAGGATCGCAGCTTTCAGAAAACAATCATGGGAGCAAACAGAGCCTTGACTAAAGCTATGGGAAAAACATTCAGACCTAAAGAAGCAGATTAATTTTTTATGTTGCTTTTTTCTCCAGATATAGAAGTTGGTTTAATAAAAACCATAGCTGTTTCTGAGAATTTTTTCCTTGATTATGTCCTTAAATGATAACATCTGGTACTATGCTGTTATAGCAGGGTTTTTTTCACATGAAACCTTATTCAGTCCAGTTCTGAATATATGTATGAGTTGAAGGCTTCAAAAATTAGTAGAAATTAAATCCTTTAAGGGTTACCGAATACATAGAAACCACTTTCAACTGGGGGAATCTGAGCCATAAATGGCTTTAGGTTAGGAGAGTATTTGGGGAAGGTATTGTGCACACTTCCCCGTTTCTTATATTCTTCCTTAGATATCTGCTTCTGACCATTGTGGGAGACAGGATATTTGCTTAGGTAGATTTTGGTTGATCTACCATGGCTGCTTTTATGATCATGTGACTGAGAGTGCTACAAATGCAACAGCCCTGCCTCTTCTCCTTCCTTTTACAGTCATGTTTTTCCCCACCCTCTCCTTGGCATCACCCTCTGTTTTGGCAGCAACATGATGTGTTGCAGTTAGTATGGTCTGATCTAAGACCATTTCCTTGGGTATTGACCATGAAGTAGTAGGCTGCTAAACTGCTAAATAAGAAGGATGTTGGAGGGTGGCTTTTGGTTTGGGGTTGGGTTTTTTTTGACATAAAATCTTGTGAGATAAGTATTTGTGGGACAGATCTGGGGCCAGAGCCGCACAGTTAAACCAGATTCATGAAACGAATGTATGGTAGGAGGCTGTAATTTGTCTGCACCTTTAACATCCTGCCTGCAAACTGTTCACTAACTTTTTTTTTCCCTGGGATTATGATCCTATTCCAGGCTTCTGGACCACTTGAGACCTCTGCTAACTTGTGCAGCAGCTTGCCAGAGAAAGAGAGTTGGTTGGAAACAAAACTCTGCTTTCCTACTTGATGCTTTTTTTTTTCCTCTTAAGATGCGTTACAGCTTAAAGATGACTCATTCAAAGTTACTATATTTCCCATTGATGTAAAACTGAAGCTTCTCTATCTCAGTTAATGAGGCTTTCTGGCATTTTACAAGCAACTGTGATGGAACCGATAGATCTTCCTATTTTCCGTGGCAAGCTTGGCATAGATGGGCTAAACTCAAGTTGTACCATTTTGGTCTTAAATAGTTTGTTGTTGAAATTAGGGAAGAATGATTGGTTTCCTGACCTGAATACCTCTTAAGGTTTAGTTTTCAGTTGTATGCTTGATCCCTGGTGTGTTAATCAGAGAGAAGGTTAAGATTGGTACTGTAGGTATTCTATATGTACCATTATATGCAGGTGACTTTACCAGCATACTCACACCAGTGTACATGTGTTGCTATCGTTTATACAGATAAAATCCCAAAAGGGAACGCTTTTGTTCTAGAATTAAAAAAATGCCTTTTTTTTTTTCCAATTTAGTGTATACCTTTTCTAAGTATTCTTTGCTTCTCTATCCACCTCACCTGCCACACAGCTTCTCTCTTTCCCTTACTGAACTGCGTGGACAACCTGTCCCAGTGTCCACAGGGTAGGAAACCTGGACTGAGACCCATGCTTGGAGGCAGCCTCTCCAGTGGTGGCACTTTCAATGATGTAGCCTCAGAATTGAATGTAAGATTACAGTGGTAAATCAATGGCCTTTTAGCTCTGCTCTGCTGTTTAGTGGTGACATTTTTGTTTTCTGTTTTACTTACCTGCATTTTATAGTCATGTGTGTTTTTCTATTTTTCTTTACATTTATAGCTGATGCAGATGCATTTAAAATTCTCCTGGAGATGAAGATGAAGAAGAGGCAGAAAAAGCCTACTTTACCAAGCACTGTGACTGAGCTTGACACTGAGGATGGTTCTAAAGTATATGTGGTTGGAACAGCCCACTTCAGTGACAGCAGCAAAAAGGATGTAGTGAAGGTAAATGCTAAGTGGGAGACCTTCAGCAGCATGTTTATAATGTTGTCAGCTTAGCATTAAGTAGAATGAAGTCCAGTTCTCTGACTTGCTTAACCTCCAGACTCTGTTTTTTCTTGTTAGCTGTTGGAGGGCTAGCAGCGCTGTGGGATGAACTAAGAGGCAGACATATTATCTTAATTTTTTGATGCAGTGCATTGCTTTCCCATCTCAAATATTTTTACTTGTCCTTAGAAAAACAAATGCAGATACAGTGCCAGTGTTAAAAGTAGAAGTCCCCCTAGTGAAGTTTATGTTGCCTGTCACGATACAGCATCATGTCACACCGATAGTGCATACAGTGGTGGTTGCATATTCACTGTGATGGGGATGTGCTAAGAAGGTCCAAAGCCTAGAACAGAAACTGCAGTTTACAGCTTGTCTGTGCCCAGGGTGTATAATACTGAGCTGTAAAACCATGCTGCCCCCGACTTGGATTCCATTCTCAAGATGCAGATAGGTCTGAAGCTCTAGTGAAAGTAGGAGCTGTTTCATACTGTGCCTCATACAGAGTCTGCAGTTTAGAGTGGCTTTATTCTCCAGCAGCTAGAGGGGGAGGAATGTTGTGCCAGAATCATCAACCCTGGTTCTTCGAAAGCTTATTCTAACTCAGATTGCAAATGAAATGCAGAGAATGATCAAAGGAACTTTGTGAATGTGAAAAGTTTAACATCAAGTTTTTCTTCCCCCCACTCCTCAGCACAATGTGTTCTCCATCTTTCTGTCCCAAAGCATCCAGTAACTAAAGCATTTCACTGTCATCTTCCTTAATGTTTTTCTCCATACGTAGCTATTTGGAGAAGTCTTATTTACTCTTTCACTGTTCTTTTAATTGAAAATGGTTGTTGGAATGTGCTTTTAAGTCCCTTTTCTCATGACAGTTTATTTATATTGGCTGCATTTCTGTTTAATCCTTCTTAAACTGGTGTAAATAAATTAATCTTTTTCAGACAATACAAGAAGTACAGCCTGATGTAGTTGTGGTGGAACTATGCCAGTACAGAGTTTCTATGTTAAAGATGGATGAAAAGACATTACTAAAAGAAGCCAAAGAAATAAATCTGGAAAAACTTCAACAAGCTATAAAGCAGGTATGATTCCCACAGGGAGAATTAAAGGTCTGTGTTAAGAGCAATTCATCAAGTTGCAACCAAAACCAGTGTTCCCACCAGCTGGGAACCTAATAGTGTTCACCTAGGTGAGAGTACTTTTACAGTGGCAAAGTTAGGTTTGGGGTTGGGGTTTTTTGTTGTTTTTTATCAGCTGGAGTATTGAGGGCTTCTGTTCCACAATGGGCAGTTGATGACCTCGGCAGGAATCCTCCCGGCTTTAACAGTTGCTCCATTTGCAGGACACAAGTCTAACTTTGTAATTGTAATGCTCTGCTAATATACTTAAATATGATTATTATTTCTGCAATCTGCATCTGTATCACAGCTATTAAGGGAGCACTTAGTTTTGGTATTGTCTGTCATGATCTGTTTAGTTGCATTCCTTCTTCATCCTAGTGTCTCGCTCTTTTTAATTCTCATCCACTTGTCTTTTGAGTAGCTTCTAATTCACAGTAGGCCTTCAGGGAGGTTTTTGAAAAATCTGGGCTGAAAAGTATGGGATTCTATTCAATTTATAACAGCTCTGGCAGTTTGACACTGTCTGGGATGTGTGTGCAAAACAAGTGTTCTGTATTTTTTTCAGTTTTGCCCAGTTAGCTTGTATTTGAGTAATTTTAAGGTAGGCACAGTGAAACAGCACAAAGTTGACTTAAAAATGACAGGACATTTGATTAGAATGGCAGTATGTGGTTGATAGTAAAAACAGTTTCCAGTGTCCAGTTGAATGAACAAATTCATAGATTGTTATTTTGGTTGTGTGGTAATTACATATTGGAATTGCTTTATTGGTGTAATTGGGGAATTTCCAGGATTGCACCCCTCATAAGAATATAATCTGCATCCACGCAGAAGCACTTGCAGTGGCTACGGACTAGTCTACTTGTGTGTGTGTGTGTGCGCATGCACATAGTGTCTTAGTGCAGGCTTTCTGACTCTGAGAGTTAGGCAATAATGCATCTTTCCTGTTTTCTTTATTTATGTCCTGTCAAAGGAAGGAACATTGCAAAACACTTGCATATTGCATGAATTACTGCATCCATCTGTTTATTTTAGGTAAGGTGGATTGTTCTGATGCATGTAGCCAAAAGAATGCATGTTCGCAACAACCAGAGCAGCATAGCTGGGGGTCTTCTGACCTAGTAAACAGGCACAGAAGCTTTTTTTTTTTTAACATCAAAGCTAAATGCAACAGTTTTTGCTGTGCTCCTCTGTTAAGAGGAAAAGGACGATGAAAATGGTGGACTTTTTTCCTCTGGGATGTAAATTTGTGTTGGCAGCTTTGTAATTAGCACTTCCTACCAGGGCTTGAAGTGATCTTGTTGCAGACAGTAGGAAACACAGACTGCGTTAGCTCCAAAGCCAGAGAATAATACAAAGATCCTTCCTATCGTTACAGTTCAATCTTAGTCTCCTTTGTCACCAGGGATTATGCAAATAATAAAATTTGGACACTGAGCCTTTTAAATAGTATCTTTCTCTGTCTATAGTCTCAACTGAAAAAAAAACCAAACCCAACCTTCCCCCTTTCATTCAGTAGCAGCATGGGCTATATAGGGAAAACCAGGATGCTAAATTATAGTGTCTTTGTTTTTCTATAGCAAAAATCAAACCAGCTGTTGAGTTGCTCAGTTGTGCTTCAGTTGTGCTTTCATTGAAATGTGCATTCAGGCCCTAGAGTTACACCAAAAGTCAAAGCTTCCAACTTTCATCCTTGAGTATCAAATTAGGAAGGGAAACTGTCTTTTTATAATCACTTGTGTAAACCTTAAGCAGTAAAATTGCATTTCATTGCTCTTAATTGAAGTTGGAAACTGAGTGTTAATATGAAACCATTACACACTTGCAATGGGTCGCTGGTATTCACAGCTTATCAAGCAACTGTTCCAGGTTAAAAACAGCCTTCCTCAGCTCCTCCTTGAATTTCAAAACCCTTACAGTTGTTTGCAGAGAATTCTCTGTTTGCTTTCCATTAAGCAAAGCAACATGGTGCAAACTGGTATCTGGCTCAAATGCTGATTACCTGAAGATGCACAGTAACAGTTTGCTTAAACCAAACTGGTAAGACAGGTTTTTCTTATCTTCTGCCCTGGCTTCCTGTTTCCACTGTCCCTTCTGTGTCCATACCATGGCTGCATGGCAGTCTGAACAGGGCTTGCTTTTTAGCTGTATCATGTCCCTATGTGGCTGTACAATTGCTGGTCCTGACACAGAGGAGGAGTTGAGAAACCTTGTTCTGGGGCAGAAGGGAAAGCGGGCTGGTGGCAGCAAAATCTTAGCTCAACCTCACCTTTTTAACGTACTCCTTTAGGCTGAAGTCACCTGTGCAGGAATATATTGTAATGTTGGCTTTTTTTAATGCTTCTGGCCAGTGACAGAGCTCTAGTTTTGCACCGTGCAATACAGCCCTCCGTGTTTAGATAACCTACACGATTGTTCTGTTAAATAAAATTGATATAATGTGAATTGGCAGATGATGGGTACATCCATATGGACAGGAACAGGCTGTTGTCACTTGCTGCCTTCCCTTGCATTTTAAAGCCTAACCTCCAGTGCACTTGCAGCAGTAGGAAAACCAGTTCCAGGCTCCAAGTGGCAAGGCTGTGTTTGTGCAGGGTTTTGAAAAAGAAGAAATCCAGAGGACTAAAATACAAACAATTTGTTTCTGTCCGCAGTTCTGCAGTTCGGGCTGGATCTGTGATTTGTTATACAGTCAGAGTAGCCCCAAGGCCCCCTCCATAGGCTGTGTTCCCATATATAGTATAAGCATTTCCATGCTGAGTCCTGTGGAAGATTTATCTGCTTCAGAAGCCTTCTGGCAGCTGCCACTAACAGATGCCTGGGGAAGGGCATTAAAATCTGCAGTCATACTTTGCCTGGGTATTCCTCTCTCTTCCTGTTCTTTTCACTGTCTCCATGCTAATCATGGTGTTTCATGCAGGTTAAGAGCACAAATGACTTGGACACCCTTCAAAGATGCATCCCTCTTTAGGCAGCAGGATCATAGAATGGTTTGGGCTGGAAAGGGACCTTAAAAGATCATCTAGTTCCAATCCCCCTGTCATGGGCAGGGGCATCTTCCACTAGACCAGGTTGCTCAAAGCCCCATCCAACCTGGCCTTGAACACTTCCAGGGATGGGGCATCCACAGCCTCTCTGGGCAACCTGTTCCAGTGCCTCACCACCCTCACAGTAATGAACTTCTTCCTAATACCTAATCTAAATCTACCCTCTTTCAGTTTAAAACTGTTACCCCTTGTCCTATCACTACACTCCCCGTTAAAGCGTTCCTCCCCATCTTTCCTGTAGGCCCCCTTTAAGTACTGGAAGGCTGCTGTAAGGTCTCCCTGGAGCCTTCTCTTCTACAGGCTGAACAACCCCAAGTCTCTCAGCCTGTCCTCATAGGGGAGATGCTCCAGCGCCCTGATCATCTTCATCATGTCTTTCTTATGTTGGGGGCCCCACAGCTGAATGCAGTACTCCAGGTGGGGTCTCATGAGAGCAGAGTAGAGGGGCAGAATCACCTCCTTGGACCTGCTGGCCACGCTTCTTTTGATGCAGACCAGGATATGATTGGCTTTCTGGGCTGCGAGCATGCATTGCTGGCTTATATTCAGTTTTTCATCCACTAATACCCCCAAGTCCTTCTCCGCAGGGCTGCTTTCAATCCACCCATCACCCAGCCTGTATTTGTGCTTGGGATTGCCCCGACCCATGTGCAGGACCTTGCACTTGGCCTTGTTGAACTTCATGAGGTTCACACGGGCGCACCTCTCAAGCCTGTCAAGGTCCCTGTGGATGGCATCCCTTCCTTCCAGCGTGTCGACTGCACCACACAGCTTGGTGTGGTTGGCAAACTTGCTGAGGGTGCACTCAATCCCACTGTCCATGTCGCTGACAAAGAAACAGTGCCAGTCCCGATACCAGCCCCTGAGGAACGCCACTTGTCACTGGTCTCGACATCGATGTTCGGACATCAAGCCGTTGACTGCAAACTCTTTGAGTGCGACCATCCAGCCAATTCCTTATCCACCGAGTGGTCCATCTGTCAAATCCATGCCTCTCCAATTTAGAGACAAGGATGTCTCTTGCTGTGCGCCTTCCTCACTGCCCTAAGGATCTTGAACTCCACCATTTCATGGTCACTGCAGCCAAGGCTGCCCTTGAGCTTCACATTACCCACCAGCCCCCCCTTGTTGGTGAGAACAAGGTCCAGCATAGCAGCTTTCCTCACTGGCTCCTCTATCACTTGAAGAAGGAAGTTGTCATCAACGCATTCCAGGAACCTCCTGGATTGCTTATGCCCTGCCATACTGTCCTTCCAACAGATATCGGGGTGGTTGAAGTCCCCTATGAGAACCAGGGCTTGTGAGGCTGATCCTATCTGTCTATAGAGGGCCTCATCTGCTCAGTCTTCCTGGCCGGGTGGCCTGTAGCAGACCCCCACTATAATGTCACCGGATGCTGCTCTTCCTTTAATCCTGAGCCATAAGCTCTTGGTCAGCCCCTCATCCATCCCCAGGCGGAGCTCCATGCACTCCAGCTGGTCATTGACATAGAAGGTGACATGCCCTCCCCATCTCCCCTGCCTGTCCTTCCTAAAGAGCCTGTATCCTTCCATTCCAACACTCCAGTCATAGGAGCCATCCCACCATGTCTCTGTGATGCCAATAAGATCATAGCCCTGCAGGCGTGTGCACGTCTCTAACTCCTCGTGTTGATTCCCCATGCTACTTGCATTTGCCTAGAGGCATTTCAGTCGGGCCCCTGATGAAGCTGACTTGCTGGCTGGAATTCCTTTGTGCTGCTCTTCAGGTGCTCTCCTACTGACCTGTGATCCCTCTCCAGGCTCTGGGCATCTATTGCTGGCACTGGCATCAAACTGGTAGCAGTGGGATGGATTGAGGTTCCCCTCCCCCAGCAACTTTAGTTTAAAGCCCTCTAGGGATGAATATTTCTGTCATGATGTAAAAATGCAACTTCAAATACATCAGTCCTGGAGGGGAGATGAGCCAGCAAAAACCTCAGGCTGCATTATCCTAGTTTTCTTTTCTTTGTGGGCATCTTTTCTGAACTTCTGGAAACCCTTGTCCCCCAGGCTTTTGAACTGGATCTCAAAGATGCCCAAACCCTTTTTTCTCACTGCCCTCTTTCTTCCTCATCTCTCCCCAGGAGCCCAGTGCCCTGTCTTTCTGCCATGCTTGCTAGTTTATAGCATGATAAAGCACATAATCAGTTGGCTTTGAAAATAGCCCCTCTCTTTTGCCAGTTCTGATCCTCAGTGACTCTTGAGTTCACCTAACTGCAGAAACTGCCTACAGCCTTTAGAGAGGTCACGCAAGCATCAGATCTGGCACAGGGTGGATCATTTGAGCATGGTCCTGGGAGCAAGGAATGGAGACCAGGACCTTTGTCTGGTAACTTCAAGCTGTTATATTAACTCAAGCTATCCCATGTAACCTCATCTTCAGTTGCATGAAGCTGGTGATACAGCAGGAAATTAACCTTTGTCGAGGGAAGGGGGAATGCCCTTTTTGGTAGTGGTATGCACTGATGCCAAATGGGAGGAGATGTGTAATCAAGGTACAGGTTACACCTGGGGACAGGTAACACTCAGCCACTGAGTCTTAGTCATAAAAATAACTGGTCGAGGACAGCCAGAGCTGGACAGAAGGAACAGCTCTGAAAGGATTTGTTTGAGGTGTTTTTTCATTCTTTTTGTAAAAGTATAGGGAAGGGAAATTTTGCATAAGTATATATAGGAGAATTATTTTTTTTTTAAAGAGCAGCCTTGATTTTAGGTTTGTGTTCAAAAAGTAGTAAGTCTGCAAGGAGGGCCCTTCAGTCTGCTTGTGGGAGTGAGTTGTACTTGGGACTGTGAGGCCTTTTCTAAGGTCTTATGTGCTGAAGTCATGCACTGCAATTTCTTGCACAACAGTAGATTCTCTGTGTTTCTGTGTCTGTTAACCTAACCAATCCTCAGCCTAGTGTTTCCCAGGATTGTGGAAGTGTCTATGATTAGACCACTAGCTATTTCCCTTTCAGTATCTCTATAACGTGATGTTCAGTGCACATTGAATGGAATATACTCTTGTGGTCCTTTTTTTTTTCTGTAACTAGAAAGATCAAGAAAAATTAAATGCACGGTATAAGCTGTTTTACCATTCAGTTATTCAGAAGCGTTCTTCCAGCAGGTGGAGTAAATACAGATGGGAGTAAGTCTGGCTGCCCTCCTGTCTTAAGTCTGTCATATATTTTTGGTGAAAGGGAGAATACTTTGGCCATGCGTTGAAGTGAAAAGCTACTTCACAACCGATACAAGCTGAAATAAGAGCTGTATTGATCAGTGAATTGGCTCCAAAAGGTAGCTTCAGTGCTGCTGCTTCACTAAGATAATTAATGGTTTTTTAGTTTTTTTTACTGTGAACAGTACATTCTTCTTCGAAATCCACACAGCTTGTTGATTTTCTTTTTTCTTTTTTTTTTAATGTTTTTCTCCCTTTTCCACCAGAATGGAGTCATGTCTGGATTGATGCAAATGCTGCTTCTGAAGGTTTCTGCTCACATCACAGAACAGCTTGGAATGGCCCCAGGAGGAGAATTCAGGGAGGCTTTCAAAGAGGTGCGAACTTGAAATGGTTTTTCTGAGGTCAAAATATTGGCATTTTGCTCCCGGAGTCGAACTAAATTAAACCAGTTGTTAGTGACTAGAAAAGAGCACTCTGGCCATACTTGTGCTGAAGCCTATGAAGTAGTAAGAATCATCTTTGGCTTCAAAGTGTACTCAAATTACAGAGGTTTGTAGCCCTAAGTGGCATGAAAGCAACTCCAAAAAGGCTTCAAATGATAAGGGTTTTTCCTGATATTTCTGATGGCATTTGTTTTCATTTCATTAATTATTTATTTTTTTCCCGTTAAACAATTGTTTTTGGATTCTGGATATGGATCCTGGTCCCACTGTTGGTGGTGTCAGGGTTTCAGGCTGTGAAAACCAACTCTAAAGCATTAATGCGATCTAACACATTCATCTAGAAAGTTTGGTTGGGGAAGTGAAATATCTGACTAGTCTGTTAGTCCTATCTGGTCTTTTAACATTCCCTTTTGTACTACTGCCAGCTGTGATACTGGGAAGTAAATAGTAGCTGGACTTCTACTGTGTATCACAGCTACTCTTGTTTTTGTCTGGAAATAACTGAGACACTATTTTCAGTATATGTATTGACCTTGCAGAATGTAGTAAGGAAATCTGAGGTAACGTAGCTGTTAAAGAATCTGGAATAATTTGGTGTATTTAACCTTAATAAAAAGAAAACTGTTTCAAGGCTTATTTTCCTAAGCATTCCAGACCAGAGTGAAACATTTTAAGTGGGAAAGAAAAAAATATATATATTAGCTTTGTCCTGTTCTAAAGTAGCTGTTTGAAATTTTTAAACAGGTATGCATAGGAAAGAATTTTCTAGAAATTCTGTACTGTGCTGAAATTTGTCAGTCTAAGCTACAGCAGCAAAGTCTCACCTCGCATTGTCATGTGGTATCTGGCATCAGTTCTTGTTTCATAAGCTCCTTCTTGAATATATTTTAATATGATAAACTGATAGGTTAGTGATCCTGACAAATCCTCGGTAAAAGCAAAATGACCACAGTTGTTTCACCGTCGACTTTATTCAGATCCAGATAGATATTGAGGCCCATCTGTACACCTTAAGTAGTCATAAACAGAAGCTTTCTGCTTTTGTAATAGTAACCTAAAGAGTGTAGCATTACAACTTAATGTTTTTACTGTAATACCTACTGCATCTTGTAGCTGATGTATTCCTTTATGAAGTAGTATTTTGGAAATTTTATTTACTGCAAAGCCAAAATATTTTTTTAACGTTGAACTATGACACTACTTGCTCTTTTTTAAGATGCCTTATATAACACAATAAAACAAATTTTCTCTTAATAAGGATGTACTGTGCTGCAGTATGAAATGTTGACTCGCGATTTGTATGTTCTCTTTCAGGCCAGTAAAGTACCTTTCTGTAAATTCCATCTTGGAGACCGACCCATCCCTGTTACATTTAAGAGAGCAATTGCTGCACTTTCTTTCTGGCAAAAAGTCAAGCTTGCCTGGGGCCTTTGCTTCTTATCTGACCCAATCAGGTATGAATAAGCTTGCCACATGTTTATTGGGGTGAATTGTTCAATTCTTCAGTTTGACTTTAGTACAAGCTGGAAGTCCTCAGTACCCAGCCTGATGCAGTGAAACTTGAAGTTGGTGAGAAGGATAAATATACAAACTATACTGCAATAATCCGTATTTTTGAAAAGAAAGCTGTCTTTCTGATCGTATTCCAGCTCTTCCTTTAATTGTCTTTTGATACATTACTTCCAGGTGAAATGAGAGATTCGGTGCTGGAGAATTCCTAGTGTACTTAAGAAAAAACTTTATTTTTTTTATTATTATGCTGAAAATAAAATTTTTCCCACTACTGTGTGTGGATATTATAAATAGAAGAGAGTAGGGCCTTGGTATGCTAATTTATACCTCCTTAAGATTTCCAAAGGATGTGGGCCTGCTGTGCTGTCACATCTGGATCAGGGCAGCTTGAGAACTGAATCTGCTGTCTGAGCAGATTTTTGGAACAAGAGAAAATGTTTGAAGTCTGTGGACAACATGTGGACTCTTAATGACTATTGCCTTTATACAGGGACATTGTTAGGATCTTTTGCCTTACAGTAATATTTCTCAGACAGCTATTCTCTTGCTCCATTTGTTTTCCCCTGCCCTTCAGAGACATCCCTGTGCTTCCTCTCTTCACAAGTAGGTGTGCGATAACTTGCTTGAACTGGGTGAGAACACATGCACGGCTGTCCTTCTAAATTCAGTCTGCTCCTATGAGACTCACAGTGGTGGGAGGCTTGCCAGAAATGGGTTCCCTGTGCACGTGGTCCCTGAATCTCAGTGCCGCTCTCGTACCCTATGACCAGAGCTCTGCACAGCTCATGAAGTGATCTGTGGCATTTTTTCCAGGCTTTTAAAATTGGGCCAGGGTTCAAACTGTAGTCTGGTCAATCAGACCTTCCGTTTTCCAGTTTTAGCATTTACTTAATTGTCCTTTCCTGTAAATACTTGCTGTTACATTGATCTGTAAAACGAGTTTGACCCTCTTTCAATCCATTAACTACAGTTCATGTGCAAAGTAAGTTTTCTTACTTACTGGTCTAATACCAGCATGAAACTATTTGCAGGCTTTTGGAGGGCATTGGAGGATATATTTCTCTGCAACTTCTCCCATTCTTTTATCCATCCTAAGAACATTTTGGTTTTCAACTGCAGTATTAAGAGAATTACAGTATATGCACACTAGCTTCCTACTGAAGCTTGGACATGGCATCTCAGTTGTCATACAATTGATTTATTTGCTACATTGATTTTGAAAAGTAACATGTGGGTAGGGGCTGAAAAGGAAAGATGTTTATAATTGGGAAGTTGTTGGGGGAGGGGGGTATTGTGCACCCAGCCGTCAACATGAGATTCTACAGAAAATGGAGTAATAATGCAGCATCAAATTTGTGTCAGTCTGATAGTTTTTCTATGATCTGTTGAAAGCTAGCAATGCATTTCTTCTTTCGGTTGTCCCTGTTGACATTCGTAGTGTCCTTTTGATCTTGGAAAATAAAGAAAGCACGTTTGGCATCATTTGTCAGTAGACAGTGATGCAAAAACAGATGATTCTGTTGCCACAAACTATGACTGTACCACAGCTGTGGGTGCAAACAGAAGGTTAACAGCACCTATAAAAAAATATAAAAGCTCATTACATTTACTCCTGCAGTTTTTATTTATTTCCAGACCATTTCCTATTCTTCTGTTCAGATAATTTATTTATAACTTTGACTCTAGGAACCTGCAGAACTCTCCATCGCCTCAGACTGTGCCTTATGGTGTGCTTTTTTTGTTCCTTAAATAGAGCCTCCGTGTGTTCAGTGATCAGATCTGCTTCCTTGGGAGTGCTCTGTGTTGCCTCTTCTAAGCTTACTAATGTACACTGAAAGTGGGGCACCACAAAAACTATTCCCTTTGAAGCTCTAGTGCTTTTGCTCAGTTGAGTTGTCAGCTTTCAGACTAGGAAGGGTGAAAATCCACTAGCACTGCCTTAAGGCAAGTGACCTTTCTTTTTTCCCTTTTCCTTACTGTAGAGGCATTGTTAGGTACCCAGTTTTACAGGTTTAGGGAGTTTGTTTTGCTTCTGAAGAGAACTGGGGGAGGAGAACTGAAGTGTGTGGGTTTATGTGAAGAATGTGTATAATACCCAATTGTTTTTATTCATTGGTTTGTCTGTATTGGGCTTTAAAAGCATAACAGATACTGAGAAAACTTACCTTTCTTTCAGTAAAGATGATGTGGAGAAGTGCAAACAGAAGGATTTACTGGAGCAGATGATGGCAGAAATGATTGGAGAATTTCCTGATCTTCATCGAACGATTGTCTCAGAAAGAGATATTTACTTGACCTACATGCTGAAGCAAGCAGCAAAACAGATAGAACTACCTCGAGCTTCAGAAAGTAATTGTTTTAAAGCAGATATCATAACCAGCAAGGTGTTCTTTGTGTACTAGCCCAAGGTTCAGTTCTTCTCAGGAACTCTGGGATGTTCTGTTCATGTGTGCCACATGTCACATAAGATTACAGTGCTTAAAAAATTAAACAGGGATATTACTCCTCTGTGGCAACCACCTATAGAAGTAAAGAATTTTTGTAGAGCAGTAGACTCCAATTATGATTTCTTTCTCATTGTCCTGTTTAAAACTGGAAAATACTAATTAGCCTGACAACTTTTTCAAAAGGCAAGCATCTGGTATTACAGCACAGGACAGTCTTATGTTGCCTATCTCACTTCCACCTTGTTACCTTAACAAATTCATTGTCATCACTAGCTGCTCAGAAACTTTTCTTGCTTGAAATGTGTGACTGCATGTTTCAGGAAGGTATAAGCATACAGTATAACTGCATTTCTCTAGCCTTTGGAAGTACTTTGCTGCTGTATGTGATCTGCGTGCCCTTCCTATATATAAGCATACTGACGTATGGGTTACCTCTTACTTGCTGTCTTAAGATACTGTTTGTAATCACTTGAGTGCAGACCTCTGGCACTGTCTTGTGATTGAAAAAATAGCAAGGGGATTGCACTTGTGTTCTTGTACATCCCTTGCCTGATATTACCTCAATGCTGCCTCCTTAAAGTTTGTCCAAACATACGGTGTTTTCTGTTAGCTCAGTTCATATGACTGGAAGAGGCACAGGTGCATTCAGTTACTTGGTCTAAAGAGCAGGCTGAAAATTTAGTTTTATTGTTGGTCCTTGCTGGGTCATGAGCCACAAAAGGAATTGTTTAGCAATTCCCTGCTCTCGCCCTCCCCCTTACACCTACCTTCTTAAATGCTCAGTTTCTGGATCACTGGTTTAGTGAATGCCTGTGAAACTGGAAGGGGTTTATATGCATTATGAAGGACTTGGAAGGTGGGACCATAAAAGACAAGAATGTGAGGGACTACCTGACTAATAGTCATGTGTCTCAATCTCTTAGTTAACAAGAGACAGTACCAGAGACAGTTTTGTTTAGAAGCTGTGCGTTTATATTACAGACATACAATCTATTCTATGCATTCATGCTCATGAGAGGCAAAACGAAAAAAGGGGAGGAAAAAAGAAAAAGGCAAATCATATACTTAAGATTTGTAGTAAAATACAAAACCCCACAATTCAAATGAGCAGAAATAGGGCATCGTCACCATTGTCCAAACCATTTGCTATTGTAGGCAAGGCCGAAGAAACAATTTTGAAAAAGTGTATAATAGTTCTAGAGTTTTCAATACAGTTTTGTTTCATTTTGGGGGGACCTGCTTTTCAAATTTTTTTACTTATTTCTGGAAAAACCAAGGATGGATATTTATAGCAAGGCAGTGGAACTTACATTTTATATTTATTTATTATATTTATGTATAATTTTCCCCATAGGAAAGCAGCCTGATTACTATCACTTAGAAAGTTTTCTGTGAATTATTTTTATCATGGTGTGGTGCTGTTTTTTCATTGGGGGAGAGGTAATCCCAAAACTTCCAGGAACAACATTTTCACTTCCACTGGGTGTTGTGGAATTTGGATGGTAGATAGGAGGTGAGGGTGGGAGCTGGCACATGTTGCAGTGATCTAATGATGACTGGCTAGCTGCTGCACACGAGTGGGATGGGTTTTGCTGTTACCTGCTGAGGCCAGGTCTGTAACAGTAAACTTAACAGGGGCAGGCGTGGTCTCAAGTGCTGTTCTCTGATTGTTCATTCTGCTTGTTAGGCCAGGTCTTGTCACAGTTTGGATGTGTGCCAGCTGCCACTGTCCAAAGTGGTGGAGGAAGCTCTCTGTTCAGGAGACAGCAAAGACCAAGGCTGTTCCTGATAAGCAGTACAGAAACATGACTCACACAGGGAAGGAAAGAAATTAATTTAGCTTGCATCTGCTGAGCCTCTCACCCCGAGGCTGGAGTATGAACCCTGGCCAGGTCTGTTTACCGAAACAAACATTTCCTGAAAATCCAGAAACCATGCTGATTTTCTTTAGACTTTCAACATAAGAGGCAGTAGGTGAGATGAGTATTAACTTTTAGTATGTAACAGTTTTAATATCTGGTAGAAGAGTCCCTGCCTCTTGGAAAATTCCATTTTGTCATCTCACACATTACCTGTTTATTTATAGCTTGAAATTAGTTGGTTTACTGATGTGTTCCTTTTTCTCCATCTCTCTTTCAAGCTGAACCTAGAAAATATATCCCAGCTGTTGTAGTTGGTGTTGTTGGGATGGGTCATGTACCTGGAATTGAAAAGAACTGGAACTCTGACTTAAACATCCAGGAAATAATGAGGTAACAGTCTTCCTTTCCTACATGTTGACGTAACAGCTTCTCTTGCTAAAAGACAGCAATAATTGGTTTGTTGGGGTGGGTTTTTTTGGTTGTCCCAGCTTGAAGAAACATCACTACTGTCATCCCTGCCCCGTCAGCTCACTGCTTGCTGTGCAGTGCTTGCAGATTGTGCTTACAGCAAAGGAAAAGAAAATATCAAAGGAAAAAAGTAAATAGTTGGATATCAAGGGAAGGAGAGATGAGAAGGTGCCCATGTCTAGAAAGAAAATTCATTGATCCACATTTAAGGCTTTTAAAACAAGAATTCAAACAAGGGCTGTAGAAGATCGTGAAAACAAAACCAGGCTTCCAGCCTAGCTTAGGTAAATATAAACTGTTGGATTCAAAGCTTTTGTTGTGTGAAGACGCTGCTGGCTCTGGCAAGCTTACTATCACAGTTGTTCATAGCCTGTTTTTAACTGTATATATATTTAAGTAATAACATGTTTTAATGCATATACCTAAATATGGGCTGATATAAGCCACGTATCTGGTGAACTCTCGCTCCAAAGTAGCTATTAAAATAGATGCAAGTGCTTTGTAAAAGAAGGAATTGAAGAACTAAAATCTTCAGACTATGTGTATCCTATAAAGCCACAAAGGTCAGGACTTTAGAACTGTAGGAGGGATTATAGTACAACCTGGTAGTACTGGTCTGCAGTAGCTTAGGATAATAGAGCCTTTCCAATATTGGCACTTTACCTTATCACATCTGTTTACTGTGTTTATATATGTACCTCATCTCTTCAGAGGCTCTGAAAAACAGAAAAGACTGTGCCCTAACTAAACAGTGTATTTAGGCACTAAAATATGGTTTAGAGAGATTTTTGATATCTGGATGCAAGAATGCAATGTACAGAAGCCCTGCCTAGCCATTTATAAATCTTTTTCAAGGCTAAGCCTCTCCTGGAGTCACAAACTAGATGTCCATATTCCTCTGCACCCTTGCAAATAACTGTAAAATGAGGTTGCCCAAATCCATATGGTTAATGTTGGCTGCATCATTGACATTGCAGAACTGAAGAGCTGAAAGCCTGATTACATGTCTTCAAGTTTATGTAGAGGGTCTTTTTCATCAAAGTTTAGGCTCTTCAACTTGATTGTCTTTACCCTGCTGGTGCCATAACTAAGGGGAATGGTTACCAGTATCTTTCATAAGACATTAATATTGCATTAATTTGACTTTCTAAAATAATATGAAGCAAATGATGTTCATAAGATTACTATATTTGAGACTCCTTTCTCCTTAAACTTTTTTACCCCTCATGCTGTTGCACTGCAGTTGCAGAGCAGAGTTACAGGGTTTTTTTGTACATGTTAATGGTTGTCACCTCTCTAAAGTGAAAAGTTTTTAAAACTTTTACAGGTATTTAGTTAGGTTTTACAAGTTCCAAAGTGATCCTGGAAATCGTCTGGATAGAAGCATATACATTTCTTAGACTTCCAATTTTTAAGTTCATGCATTGAACCTGACTTTGAGCAGACCTTACTATTTGCTTCAGATTGCTATGAATTTATTTTTTTAAACTGTGCGGAGGACTGGAATTGAGAAAGAATAGATAGAGCAGCATGTAAGAAGGTGTAAAGGGATGCCTTTACCCCATTCTTTGTTCGGTGTGTATGCTTTTTTAAAACTCTTCCTCTATATTCCCTTAATATGCAAAATCTCACCAGTACTAATTTCACTCTAGTTTGAGCACATGGACCTAAACTCAGTCTAGTTGTATCCTAATATCAGTGCATCTAACCTCGTTTGAGTGTGCCCATAACATTTTTGCACTACTGTTAACTGATTGCTTCTGAATACATTAGGAACATTTTCTAGATACAAATAAATGAGAATTTGTGGCTTCTTTGAAACAACATGCAGAGACCTCTCCATCCCCTGTGAGAGGATTATCTGAGTTGCAGTGTAGGCATGCTGTGGGTGCAGGGCCAGCTGAGGTACTGCAGAGCCTGTTAGTGAAGGTGCAGGGCTACATATCCAAGTGACTGTGCTTTCAAAGCCAGCTTTATTTTGAAGGTAATATTAACAGCTTGCTTTGTACACGAAGTTAATAAGACTGCTTGAAGGCAGGGGTAGACCTGGTGTGCCTGTTGTCCTTTACCCTGTGGGTTCCAGGTGGCCAGTGCAGAGACTTCCAAGTGGCTCTGTGAAGATCTCAAAGCCAGCAATACCTGCCAGACAGGGGACAGCTTCGTGCGAAGCCTCTCTGATTTGTCTGCACTGTCCTCTGTGGAGCTCTGGAGGGAGGCCAAGAACGCCTCAGGGGCTTGGCTTCTGCACGCTGGGAGCTGTAGCTGGGCTAGTAAGCCTGCCCGGCATCCAGGGGGTACACCTTGCTGAAACACCCCTCTGAATCTGCACAGGGGCCAGCCCGGCTCCAGACTTGCTCCTTCTGGCTGCACAAACCTGACCAGGTCCTGACATGCCTTATGCAGAATATCCAAGCTCTGTTTTCCTCCGTTACCCTGAATGACAGCGAGTTGACTGTACAGGCGTTGCACTTAGGCTGTGTCTTGTCTTTCTTCTGACTTTTGTCTCTGCAGAGATATGCATAGTAACATTATGAACAGTTCGACAAACAACATTAACTTCTAGTATTCTTCAAGAAGTCTTGATGTTGTCTTAGTTACTTTGATAGGGTGATGGGCAAGTCAAGGTCCATAGGCATTAAGAGTGGCATCATACATAAGTGGAAAAAAGCTTTATTATTTATTATTGATGTTACTGTTTAATTTGGATGTAGCCCTTGAACATGAAAGAATACACTGTTCATTCATGACACATCTGTTACCAGGAAGTCTCCTGCACTATAAGGGGGAAGGGGAGAAAAGATCCTTGTTTTGATTGGAAAGTGCCTGTTCTTTCCAGCTATGCAGGTGTTAACATTGGTTTATATCTTTTGCTTCAGTGTGCCTCCTCCATCAGCGTCAAGTAAGATTTTCAAATTTGTCATAAAAGCAACAGTTTTTGGACTGATGGGATATGGCTGCTACCGAATAGGTCAAAGGACGGTTCAGTTTATTCTCTCGATGCCAGCAGCACAGAGCTATCTTCAGAAGCTGACAGAAATAAGGTCTCAGCATTGAACATCAAGTGGAGGCACTATGTGAAGAAGGTGGCTGAAAAAGGGTGATAGAGGCAACAGATGTGAACTGGACTGAAAGAAGAGCGAGCTGAGGATTCTAGTCAGAGATGATTGATGCTGAGCAATGCCGAGTTGCTGTATAATAAAAGATTTGATACTAAAGTTACACCAGCTATGATCTAATGAATAGGTTTGATTCCTGGTAAGTGTGTTGCATGAAACCACGTGATTCCAGATTGAGGTAAAAGAAATATGTACACAAATATATATATTATATATACACATACTGTATATATAATATATATTACTGATGATGTAGTACAGAGAGCTTAAAGAGTGTATGTTCATTAATTCTTTTCCAGAGGAACAGAACAACACAAAGTAACCTAATTGGCTGCATCTGCTCCGAAGTTCAGGGATGCTTGTCTTGAGTGATTCTTTGCTTTTTTTCCCTTGGGTATAAGAATACCTAGTGGTCATTTCTGGTGCCAGACACTTTTACATGTAATTTAGAAGGACATCTTCTCAATGTGTGTTTTATACTTAAAACATTTAGGCTTTTTTTAAACTTAAGAGCTTTCCAAAAATTTCAGAATTGTACAGGCTGTCATACATGCACTGCTCAAATTTTTTACAAGCCTTACTGAAGAACAGGAACGTTGCCTTTAGATTGCATCCCTTGTTACCACCACCAGTTGAATTGTCTTTCTCCTGCATAGAGAAGGTATAGCCACACCATCAGAATGCAACGTGGTTTGTGTCAGATGTTTACAGGATACTCTGTTCCTTTAGATTAGCTTATTTAAACTGTATTATTTAGCCAAATCCTGCTGGATTCAGTATTGTAAAGTTAAGAGACTAGAACTACTGTACAATTTCCTTTTGTTTCTCATACAATTTACTTTTGTTTCTCAGACCTTTCATTATTGGGACAAGAAGTCTGGAATTGATAGCACCTGGCCCTCATTTTTGATACATGAAAATATTTTATTTATCAATGTGATTTCTCAGTGGATGAATATTTTTGTCTATTTAATAGAAAAGCAGTGTTCAGTTTAGTTTTTCAAAATAGCTGTAGCATTTTATTTGGATTACCTGCTATTTATACATAGAATTATGGGTACTTCAAACTGCTGTGATTTTCTTTCTTAATTATCCAGGACAGCCATCCATCATCAGTCTATTTTTTTTTTTTTTTCTAATCCTAGGTTCATATTTCATAGGAATTTTTTTGGTACCCTTTATACAGGATTGTCAATGATTGTAAAGTGCCCTCTGCCATCAGCTAGTCCCAGTTCAACAATACAAGTAACTGTAACTGTCATATCGAAGTTTTAACCTGATGTATTTGAATGGAAGAGTCCCATTTGCTCCTCAGGCTCATACACCATTGCTCATTGCTTAAAGTGAAGTTTTTATCTGTATTGATTTCTTTTGGGAATGAAAGATAGGAACCAGTGTGTGAGGCAGGAGGAGGAAAAGGTGATGTGTTTTGTGTTTCTTTGTTGTTTTCAGTTGGTTCAATAAAATCAACAAACTGCTTCTAGTAGGGTGTATTTCCAAAGCCTTGTGTTGGAAATTGTCCCATAGTCTATTGTTTGCTGAAAGTATGTACATGTATCTTCTGTGCAGTGTTGTCTCTTTCAAGCTTTTTATATGAAATTAAGGGTCTAATGCTCCTCTCTGTGATGGCATTGACTTTACTGGGAGCTGGTCTGTCCATGCAACCTGATGCTTTTCTGCCTTGCACTTTGAAAATTTTATGAGTTCCAGTGCAGCAAATCATTTAAGTGCATGTTTATCTTTAAACCTATTAAAACTAACCTGATCCTGCAGAGCTCTTAAGATGATGCTAGGTGCTTTTTTGGATCTGGGCCTTACAGTTGTGCAGGGAATAAACCTTAGCAAATGAGAATGGCAGCAATTCACACTTCTAGGACACAAAGTGTAAATGATAATATAGAATATAGTAGAGGCGGGTCCTTTTATTTTCCATCTATCAGTGCTTAAGAAACCACCAGCCATCTCTAGCAGGAAGAAAAGCAGCATTTGTAAACAATTTATAGAAGACTAGAGTGACTGCCTGAATTTTGATTCCTGATTTTTTTAAAGGTTTAATGTATTGTTTACAATTAAGCAGTCCTATTTTAATAATTCTATTACACTTTATGTACATTTTTAAAAGATGAAAACAAAAGCTTAAGCTCATTCTTCTCCTGGCTTTATTGACATACCAAAATATTGTTTTGTTCATTGTTTTTTTGAGAATTTTTAGCTGGTAGAATTCAATATATTGATGTTTTGCTTTAAGTTATCTACAGATTTTTAAGGTATCTGCAGATATTTTAAAAGCTCTGTAGATCTTTGATATCTGTGCTCAGGTAATTTTACACAAAGGAAAACAAATCTAAGGTAAATTTTAGATATGAGCCTTAAACTTGGGTGGGACTAATGCTAAATGATTGTCATGGAGCATTCTTGCAGACTTAATGTTTTATGCTTTTTAGCCAGAAGTGATTACCATGTAAGTTGTCCGTTCATTATTCAGTTATCCTCTCCAGTTAATACCTTATGCCTACTGTTTCACTCTTTTTTTTAATGAAACATATCAGCAGATTCTTCAAGGAGCCTGTTTGTGGACGGAGAATTTGCAATTTATCTTCCCACTGTTGCAGACTGGCAGATCATATGCATGCACTGTTTACTCAGTGGCGCTGGAAAGCCTGATGAATTTGCAGAACTAACAGTCCTATGAATCCATACACGAATGCTCAATGTTGTATATTCAATGTGTTGTACTGTTTATGTAACATAATCAGTGTTTTAGGTCCATTCTTTTCTGTTCTAGTCAGTCTTTTCAGTGTTAACAGCATCCTGTAAAATTTATGTTGAATTGTCCCAGCCCCGCCTCAACCTTATGAAGCCATATTGTATTTTTTTGGTGACATGTACATCTGTTTTATGCATTTGTACATGTGATGTAAATTTGAAGTATTTTTAACAATGTGTGCCTTTACTCTAAAGTGATTTAAAGTAAACAGCAGTATGTTCTATGATATAAAAAATAAAATATTTTAACCACCATTTCTGTTGAAGGCATTTGTTTTCCTTATTAATCAATATTTTTATTGAGAACAAACACTGGTTATCTAGACCTAGTATGTGATAATTTCACCATCTAACACATTTTTCTGAATGTCAGTTGGAGTAAATACCTCCCACTGAGGGGCATCTGAGTGTAATGCTGAAGTAGGGAAACTGGTTTCTCAACCTACCATATGTAATTGGTTAAGAGAAGAAAGGATGAGTTTCCCTGCCCTACTAAACATGCAGGGAGACTGACTTCTCAACATGAGTACCTAAATTCAAAGTCCAGAGTTAGGCATGGTGAGTTGACTTCTTGTTGTTGTTGTTGTTGCTTTTCTTTTAATGTCTCTCCAGTGCTCAGTTGTGCAAGGAGCTGTTGGCCTTAGTCCCAGTCCAGCGAAGCGCTCAGACACTGGCCTAACATCAGGCACAGTCACTTGTGCTTACAGTGCTGGCCGCTGCATGGGAAGTAAATACCCTTTGAGTGGAAAAGATGTTGAATTAGTGGCAAAGAGTTTAATCTTTCAAACTGAGCTAGCTAAATCAATGTGACCATTACTTTTTTTTAAAAAAAGCTAATAATAAAAAGACCCTATATTCATACTGAAAGTAAGTATATATGATAAGCTATATTCCATACAGATAGTCTGCTGATTGTACACTTTGTCAATCAGTGCTCCATGCTTTTTGATTGTATGTGTGTGAAGCAAAGTGCAGTCCTGTTTTCCTTGATCAGGCAAACTTCCCTTCAGTTGCACTTGGAGCGGCATCTGCAAAGGAGTGCTGGGTAAGCCATTTAGGTGGAAGAAAAAAAGTTTTACATACTGTAGTCAAATACCATCCGTGGGACTGGCAGATGACATGCTGCACAGCACATGAGCTATCAAGCAGTGCTCAGTCAGGCAGCCTCAGTTTGCACACCTGCACACGGAAGGCAGCTGCCTGTTTGCGGAGTGTATTGTTCACCAGCGTTACATGCATACTGCTGGCCTAGGTCATGTTTGATATATCTTTTCTATACCAAATACTGAACCAAATTAAAAAAATTATTTTTGAGGTGGATTAATATTGCCCAGATTTCCATTGGAAGCTGTTTTTGTGTGTGTGTATTGTAAAACATCTAAAAGGCACTGAAAAATGACATCAAGTTATCTCAAAGTGCCAGGCAGTAGTGGGAACTACACATGGAAAAGAAACAACACACTTGTCACTTGTGTAACTAAGATACTCATGTACGTATTTTCCTGTTTCTTTCTAAAACTGAAATAAACTTTAATTTTAGACTTGAGTGTTTTGAGATTGATTTTTTTTTTCCAAGATTGGGGGGAGAGGGTTAAGTATTTGCAGGAGAAGGGTCACTTTTCTGGCTCTGACTGATATACAGACTTCAGTGTGGTGCTGAGCCTTTCACTTGGCTGCAGAAATGTGCATGAAAGACATCAACCACTGGACACAAGTGGCTCCGAAGATAGAAAGCTGAAATCAGTCTACTGACTGTTGAGGTGAAAAAATACAACTGCTGCGCATGTCCCTACAGCAGCAGGTCTTGTGTCCATTTGTATGTGAAGGAGAACAGGGAATAGCTGGAGCAGCTGTCCTGTTCGGCAGGTCATAGCTGAAGAGCCCGGCAGGGGCTGCTCCCTTGTCACTTGCCTTCTGCAGTCTAACCAATGGGGAGCAAATGAAGCTTTCTATACTCCAGGGAGGCAACAGCAGCAAAGGTGGGGCTCACTTCATCCTCACTCCTGGTGTAGGGAGAAGGGCAGCAACTGGGGGCATGAGTGCTCTTTTCCACCTTTGGGTCCCTGCCACCTGGCTCTGGCTCCTTCTCAGATAGCTCTGTGGTAGGGGCAGCTGTGGCAGAACACAAAGAAACACTCGCTTCTGCTTGTCTGATGTTTCATCTGTTGGTTCATTTAGTACTGTACAGCAAAGCTCTAGTTGGTGATCGTTTGAGGCAGGGAAAAGATGCATGCTACCGCTTTCACACTTGCCTTATCCAAGATACTTGGTGCTGATACATCAAGACCAATGCACGAGGGAAAGTGGAAAGACTCAGACTTTAAAAAAATAAAAAAAAGCTCTGTTATATGCTTGAAAAATGTGTCTCCAAACTAAGTGACGTTCTTTCAGTGGTAAAATGTCCCTGCTTTTGGCTACAGAGGTGATTCACAAACTGGGCAGAGTAATTAAGAGTGACATTTGGATTAGAGCGTGGTGGTTATTAACGCACCATATCTCTGCAGCAACTGAACTGCACACCTGCCATCTCCTGGGCCAGCTGGAGCACTGGCCGTACACTCCCTGGAGCTGTGTGCAGCCAAGGTTGGCAGGACAGCTCCATGCTTCACCTTTGAGCCAGTGCAGCAGGTTTCCAGGGGTGCACCAGCTGCCAGTGAGCATCTTCTCTCCACCTCCCTGCCTCTCCCCTCCCTGCTTCCATCTCTGTGGTGCCTCTTGCCCAAGTTCTTTGGAGCCAAGACCCAATGTTGCAGTTCTATTTTTGCCTTCTGATTTAGCTGGAAAATACAATAGTAATAACTTAGTGCCATCTACCGACTGCAGATGGTTTACCTGGTGTGTCTGCTTTTAAGTGGAGGTGTCTACCAGACCGTGAGGCTGTTCTTCAGAGAAGGTAAGTGCATACCTTGGAGAGGTTTGGTTTGACTCACCGATGTGGTACCTGGTATTAACTGAAACAACACAAAAATAGGAGCATCCTGAATAATTACTGACTTGTAGTATGCACCCATTTCTCCTTCTTCTTGTGATGGTATTGATGCTTGAGAGGCAGATTCTTGATGAATCAACAATAACATACTAACCTTCACTTTAAAAAAATTAAGTATCTGCGAAAAAGCATGATTATGTTGCTTCTAGGGTACTTTATGGAAAATACAGGATTACACTGTTAGAGAACATCCTTATTACACCTTAATTTTACTCTTTTGTAAGAATCATGGTTTTAAAACAATTGAAATTAGTGTAGATTGCTTCATTTGTAATATGTCAAGGATAGACTTAATTTGCCTATCATGTAAGACCCAGCCTCAGCAGGCCTTTACTCTCATTCTTCTAAAATTTAACATATTGTTTGTTGTGTTGAGGGATTGCTGCTCTTCTAAGGCAGCTGCAGACTCTGTGGGCTTCTCACCCCAAACCACATCTACCATGACCACCCTGGCAGGCTCTTGGTGCCCCTCTTTAACTTGGGGCAGAGCAGGAAGACTTCGGGAACCCACAGTAGCCTTGATGGTTCGTTGCAATTACCAGGAATTTCTGCCTGGCCACTACATACATGGATTCCTACTTCTCTGACTGTGCACAGGCAGGCCAATACTGGTGTTCCTGGGCAGGTGGTGGTCAGATCCTGTCCTACATGTGCTCTCTGGGATGCCCAGGCGTGTTAGAGGAAGGCTCATGGCACGCAGCACTCCCATGGCATGGACCACAGCTCTGACTCCCCTCTTCAGACCAGTTACCCGAGCCGTAACTGAGGCACATTGTTTATTGACTGGTGAACACACTATGAGGAAACTAGCAAAACAGAAAAAATAATCAATAACCTAAGTACTGTACCACTGATCAAGTTATATATGTATGCAAACCATAAGGCACAGCTATGAAGTTACAACCTCTGAATCTCAGATCTAACAAGCCTCACATGTGGCCAACCCTCAATGACAGTTTTTTAAGTCCCAAGGTGCAGGTTTGTCCCCCCATGCCATGGCATACAGCCAGAGACCTGATGGAGCAAGTCCAGTGGGTTATCCCAGGCAATGCCTTCCAGCTTCCCAGGGCTTGAGTGTGCAGGTCAGTTGTGCTACCGGTTGTAGGCATCCACACTCCCACCATCAGCAGGAGCCCTGTGGTCTTCTTTGGTGGACTTCATACCTCATTCTTTGGCATCAGGGCCCACCTTTTTGCCACCTCCTCTCCTCCACCCAAATCCCTCCCAGATAAACAACCTGCCCCCAATTACTTCCTCCTCATTCCTCCTGGTTTTGCTACAGCCATACTTAACTGTGGTATTTCTGACACTGTTACCCAGGCAGTCACAGCCTTACATGGTGTTACCTGCAGGGATACCCACTGCGGGCAGCCTGTCTCCCCACGACTCCCCCACAGTTGTCCCGCTGGGTTTAGTTTACCTCCTGCAATTACTAGATACAACTATTCCATCTTAGCCTTGATCCCTGTGCAAGCTGACCAAGCACTAGCAGGACCTTATCTGGCAGTTTACATACCAGAGAGCAGCAGCAGAGGCACATGTTTGTCACCCTTCTGCCAGCACTGCTGGGGCCTTGGCTCTTGTGGGGCTGCACACTCCAGCAGGACCTCTCGCTCACAAGCCACCCTCTGGTCTGCCTGACCTCCTCCGAGGACATTCAGACCACTCTGGGTGCTCGTAAGCTCAATCCCTTCCAGCTGGAAGCCACCACAACTGTTAGGCTAGCAATGCACATCAGGTGTTCAACCTGGCACATGAGCACACTCTTTCCTTTTGAAACAAGCAAAGCATATATAAAGAATGCCATTACTTCTATCATAACTAATAACAAGTACAGGTTTAAGTGCATTAAGTGCTGCATAGTAGTAGTTTTTGGAAACCAACCCATGGATCTGTCATACCAACGATGTACAGTTCACAATTTCAGTCTCTGGTTCTGACAGTTCCTTACTTGTTAAGGTGGTCCTCAGGCTTGCAACTTGTCTGTTCTCCGGTTTCTCGGCAACCTTCTGTATGCTGTCACGATGCCTGAACACCTCATCCCAGCAAGGCCTCTCAGCTCCCACACAGATGTCATTAGTCCCTCGTTCAGGAACAAACCCCTGCTTTTGAGAACAGGCAAGTGAATGTACACCACCAACGGATGTAATGCCGCATCTTTGGTCTTCTCCTGGAGCCACAGAGGTCATGTTATCCTCCCACTCTCCCAGTACAGGTGAGGTGACGCATACACAGCCTGCACTGTTACCAACCAGCACTGGTGCTCCCACGCTGACTTGCTCCACTGATGTGTGACAATATCCTCCTCTGGTCCACAACCGGTTGTACAAAACCAGTACCTATGTTTCATTTAGATGTCCATTTGCAACAGCAGTTGGTGAAACTTCCCTTGTAATATGGGATCTCTTTGTTGTACTATCCATGAGAACAGAGTTAATCCACCCATAAAAGCGGTTCTAACAGCTAACAATTGAGCTTGAGTACAATAGATAGAGGTATTATTGAATTTAATCCCTTATAGCTTGTTGGTTTGGTTTAACTTGGCAGTTGCTTTCACCACATGCCATATTTGGTTATCCCAGGTAGTTATCGTTGCTGTTGCATCAAACAGTCTGAAGTTTGTTACCCATTTACCTTGTATATGATTCAAAATTGCTGCCATTTTCATAGAATGAATCACAGAATGGTTGAGGTTGGAAGGGACCTCTTGAGAGCATCTGGTCCAACCCCCTGCTCAAGCAGGGTCACCTAGAGCCAGTTGCCCAGGACTGCCTCCGGATAGCTTTTGATTATCTCCAAGGATGGAGATTTTGCAATCATAAGAGAGGCACAACCCACGTACACACAGGTCACACCAGATGTATTCTAGACTAGTTCATGCCTCACACATCAATTCCCCATCTCTTTCCCCATCTTACAGGATTAATATGGATAGTGTGATTTTAGTTTTGGACATGCTCAGCAGCCAAAACTAAATTCGCACCATCTGAACAACTAAGAGCACTGTCAGGCGATACAACTGCATCCCCCTATTATTACACTGGTTGCAAAGGTACCATTTGTATCCCATGCAACTTTTCTGTGGCTGACCCATACTGGGATCTAAGCTGAGTATCTAATTTATTAGTTCCATCTTTTTGTCCAGTCCATGCTCTCTTACAGGTGAAGTCAAGTTAATTCTGGAAGGACTATTAACAAATGCTTATTACTGGGAAACCAAACATCTGAGGTCATCCTCATCATTGCCAGGCCTCGTATTAAAACTCCTTTGACATCTTTCTTGAAGTAAATAAAAATATTAACAGCAGTGGTGATGTTCCACATCCAAACTATCACTCTTACACCTAGAAGCCAGCAGAACACACTGAACAGGACCTGCAATGCTTTAACAATATTCCTGATGCTGTCTTAACACAATGATGAGCACCTCAAAGATGGGTCTTGGTGAGGCTCTCTGTGGTCCACACCTGCGATCCATCCCACAGCCACATTTGATCCTGAAGACCAATCTTACTTCCATATTAGACAGAAACATTCTTTTTGATTTCCTGGCAGTGGGCCCCATCTACCCATGAAACCGCCCCTTCTTTGTTTCCAGTTAGTTCTGTGTTTCCCAACCCATGAGCCACAATCACCCCTACATTTTCTCTGGGCCTTCCCCTTTGTACCTGGGTTGTGGATGGGACCACGCTTCCCAGTGGGGGTTGATTTTCACATTGCTTTATAGTGGCATGCTGCTCCTCAGCTGTGCGACGCCAGAGAGCAGCATGGGCCCATGCCTTCTGCTGACTGAACCCTGCTCCAGGATTGAATCGGTATCAGAGGCGCACGGCTGTTTACTGACATTGCCACAGAGGACATCCCTCTGTGGGGCAGGGCCACAGACCAGCTCGTAAGGGCTGCAGCAAGGCACCTGGCATGCTCTTTGTTCCCAAGGCCCAGCACACAAACAGAAGTACTCCAGCTTAGTCCTCTTTCTTCAGCAATTACCTTCTGTCTCACCCTGATGGACCTGTTAGCTCTCTCCACTACCCTGGCGGACTGCAGATGGTAGGAAATGCGAGTAAACTGATGCACCCCTACCCCTTCCAGGAACTTCTGGACTGGTGCATCTGTCAAGTGGCTTCCTTTATCTGAATCCGTTAAGATTGGAGGACTACATCCCTTCAATGCTTCACATAACGACCAAACCTCAGCGTTAGCAGTACCCTCACACACTGCCGCTGCCTCTGTCCATTTTGCTGTTCTACCAATGGCAACAAACACAAACCGATACAAACCCTCCTTCAACCTCTTCAAGGGGCCCACGGAATCAATTTGCCGCTGTTCAAGTGGCACCCACTCCCAGGGGTCAAAGGTGTAACTCAACATGGATTTCCAGTTCACAGAATGGTTTGGGTTGGAAGGGACCTTAAAGATCATCTAGTCCAGCCCCTAAGGTTGCAAGGGGTTTCCACCATCCACATGCTCCATACTGCTGGGCTTCCACAGAAATTGTGAAAATAGGGATTTTTAAATCCCAATCTATTCAGCCTTCGTTGCACCCCCTGAGCCTCCTCATGACCCTTCTGTGCTTCAGTACTGTACGGGTACTGGGACAGGAAGAGGGGGTCTCCGGCTAGAACCACCTTATACTCTTCATTTACTACCCTTGTTTCTGTTTTACTTTTAGACTGGCACTTCACCAACGTGGGGACTCCTGCAATTGCTTCACTTTGAGCCAGCAGCACAATACTGTTTTCCCTTGGACAGATCTACCTTGAACTGAGACAGGAAAGTCATTCCTAAAATGTTTGCCCCCCCCTTTTACCAGAATTATCCACCCATCCAGTTTATCCTCCCTTACCCACAACTGGGCTTCTACTCTTTTTCCCCTCCTTTTTCCCCCCTTCCCACTCCCAATATCCAGACAGATTCAGCAAGGAGTGGAGGACCCTGATAATCTAATAACATCTCCGATCCCATAGCAATTAAGAAAGTAACTTCTCACTCCCCCCTTCAACAGATGTTGTACCTCCACGCAGCCCCTTTTCCCTGCACACCAGGTCAGCGTGGTGGAGGTTAATCCCACTGACACCAGGGGTTGGGACTCCTAATCTTTAGGGTCCCCTAAGGGTGGGTCTAGCTTTCTCTTTGGGATAGGGGGAGGAGCTGGTGGATTCATCTGCTTCAGTTTTTCCCAAATCTCCTCTTGCTTAATCCCCTTTTCCTGAAGGATTTCCTTCATTTTGGCAAGTAAAACTCCTGTGGGCTGACTATCTAGCTCTCCTTCATTCACCCCCTGGCTTATTAAATATTTCCAAATTGTCCCTCTAGGAATGTATTTCCTCCCCTCTGCCCCCACCCTGTCCTTCTTCGCCATCCCTTTCCCCTCAGCTCCCATCAGGGTCCCCATGTTCTCCAAGGTAGCCATGCACTCACTGAGGGGGCGGCCAATTAAAGTAGACCCCAGGCTGATGAAAAACCCCTTGTGCAGCTTGGGAGCACGGCAGGCCAGCACCCCCACGTCCCCCTGCTCCACGTTCACCCCAAAGATGTCAAAGTCGGGGGTCACCGGTTCCTCCCTTCGCTTTAACGCCCGGAGTAAGACATTCCCGCACACGTAGGCTGACGCCTCCTGGACGTCTCTCCAGGGCGCCCCCTCCGTGTTATCTTTGAGAGGCTCGTACTCTCCCAAATTTCTGATCACCAGCCGCAAGATCTCCCCCCCCGACATCTCATCGGCAGGCAGGGCTCTGATAATCGCCCCTACTTTGGGCCACGGCAGCCCGATGGCGGTCACCACCCGCTTCGCCTCCTCGTGCGAGAAGGGAGTGCGCTGCTCCAAGCTCCACATTCGGTTTACCCACACGGGCCATCCTTCCCTTCGCTTCCTCCACACCTTCTCTTTCCTGGACGTATCCCCCGCTTCCTGGCCCCCATCTCCCTCCACCGGCTTTGCCTTCCCCCCACCCGCCGCATCCGCTCCTTGCGCCGGCGACTCTTCCCGCGCCTCCAAACCCCAGCCGTCCCCGTCCCGCACCTCTGGGTCCCAGTCTGCCTTACTGAGAGCCGCCACCTTCCTCCCATCCAAGCCCTTCCCCAGCGACAGCAGGGTAGCCAGGCACTGCACCTTCCTTCTCAGCCGGGCGTTCTCGGCCGCCTCGGCCCTCAGCTCTTCCCTCAGCTCGGGCAGCTGCTCGGCCTGCGCGCTCAGCCGCGAGCTGTCGCACCGCAGGGCCAGGATCTCCTTGCGAGCCACCTGCAGATCGTTTTGCAGGTCCCCGATGCGCCGCTCCTTCTCCTCCACCGCCGCCTGCAAGGCCCGGGCCAGGTCGAACAACAGCCACTGCAGGGCCGAGCACTTCTTCTCCCCCTTGGGGTGGAAGGCGGACACGTAGTTCTGCCAGCGCCTCTCCGCGGCTTTCAGGGAGGGCTCCTGCCCCGCGACCTTGCGGTCCCACGGGTCTGCCCCGTGCTCCAGCATGGCCTGTACCAGCAGACCCCTCTCCTCCCGGCCCGGGGAGCTTTCCGGCTCCTCTTTCTCCTTTGACTTCCCGCCCCTCGTCAGCCAGGACATCTTAACGCCGGCCAGCGCCGAGCCGGGGCAGCCTCGGGCAAGCCCACGCGTGCCGCCGCCCCCGGCGCTCTCCCTCCCCGCCCCCGGGGCGCAGCCGGGGCAAACGGACCGTCCGCTGACTGACTGACTGACACCACGCCAGGGCACCGCC
>NW_010973199.1:1303573-1304088 GCF_000737465.1 Haliaeetus leucocephalus
CGCTGATCGCGTTAGCGGGGTGCTTTTCCAGCTGGTTTTGTGCCGGGGACCGTCCCCCGAGGCAGAGGTCGCGTCTGAAGCCCTCGCGGTTGGGGTGTTTTCTGTCTCCCCTGCACCAAGTGTAATGCTTAAATGCCGGAGCGGAAGGCGGCGGAGTTTTCCTCTGGAGAATAAGACTAACTGCATCTCCTTCAGGCGCTGCGTTACTCCTGTCCCTGGTTAGCCTCCCCTGAGGTTTTTCCCCCTTTAGGGGGACGCAGACCGTTACTTCTGTCCCTTGGTAGCCTGCTCTGAGGTTTTTCCCCCTTTAGGAGGACACAGACCGTTACTTCTGTCCCTGGTTAGCCTCCCCTGAGGTTTTTCCCCCTTTAGGGGGACGCAGACCGTTACTCCTGTCCCTGGTTAGCCTCCCCTGAGGTTTTTCCCCCTTTAGGAGGACGCAGACCGTGAGGACAGAGGGGACGGCAGTGTGTCATGGCCACCTGGCTGCTTGCTGCCGTGTTGTCCTCTGGCCT
>NW_010973199.1:1304098-1326029 GCF_000737465.1 Haliaeetus leucocephalus
CGGTGGACGCCTCGGAGGACGGCGGGCCGCGGGCCGTGCCCGGCGCCTGCTTCTGCCGGGTGCGGCCCAGCCCGCTGCGGAACCCGCGGCTGGTGGCCATGTCGCTGCCGGCGCTGGCGCTGCTGGGGCTGGAGGCGCCCGCGGCCGACCGTGAGGCGGCGGAGGCCGAGGCGGCGCTCTACTTCAGCGGCAACCGGCTGCTGGCGGGCTCGGAGCCGGCGGCGCACTGCTACTGCGGCCACCAGTTCGGCAGCTTCGCGGGGCAGCTGGGCGACGGGGCCGCCATGTACCTGGGCGAGGTGCTGGGCCCGCGGGGCGAGCGCTGGGAGATCCAGCTCAAGGGCGCCGGCCTCACCCCCTTCTCCCGGTAAGGCCCCCCCGCGGGGCGGCCCGGCCCGGGGCCGGCGGTGGCGGAACGGCCCGGCGAAGCTCCGTTTTGGAGGAGCGGCGGCCCGCTGCCCCCGCGCCGAGCCCCCCCCCTGCGCGGCGGGCCGGCTGCGCGGGGGAGAGCGGGGACGGGCGCGGGCTTCCCTGCCCGCTGATCGCGTTAGCGGGGTGCTTTTCCAGCTGGTTTTGTGCCGGGGACCGTCCCCCGAGGCAGAGGTCGCGTCTGAAGCCCTCGCGGTTGGGGTGTTTTCTGTCTCCCCTGCACCAAGTGTAATGCTTAAATGCCGGAGCGGAAGGCGGCGGAGTTTTCCTCTGGAGAATAAGACTAACTGCATCTCCTTCAGGCGCTGCGTTACTCCTGTCCCTGGTTAGCCTCCCCTGAGGTTTTTCCCCCTTTAGGAGGACGCAGACCGTGAGGACAGAGGGGACGGCAGTGTGTCATGGCCACCTGGCTGCTTGCTGCCGTGTTGTCCTCTGGCCTGCGCAAATGGTATCTGAAATGCGGGTGTTTGCTCTGTTTGTGCTCCTGGTCCCTCTGCCTGCTGCCAGCAGTGCCTTTCCTCCATCCTTCCCAGCTGTGGGAGGGAGTGGTGGAAAAGCCCCCAAAATGGCATACTGACCAAACCCCTGCAAGGGATGGGTATCTTCACTAGTCAGTTTAGCCTGCGCTGCTTTACATCTTCAGGTCATTTTCCCCACTTGCATTTCCTGTATTTTCTGTTCCAGCTGTGCACAGGCTGGCTAACACCTTAGTTTCATACGTGTGGTGCTCCGAAGGCCTTCTTCAGGTCTGTGAAGGTTAAGGAAGTCACAGTGAAAATCCCAGATACGGTGGTAGCATTGCAGGTCTGCGCTGGGCAGCAATCCTGCTTGCCTGTGGCTTCTGAAGTGCTGGGAATGTGGGCTGAGAACCACCTGCGCATGTTCCGTTTACTTGATATCTATTAAATGAGCTAGTTTGCTATTTGACGTCCGTTCAGGATTTTTTTAATGCAACTGCCATTCGTGCCCATATTTAGCACCCATTTGTAGATTATTTACCCAGTAAGTTCCAAAATAATACTATTTTTCAAGAGGCATAACCGTAGCCATTTTATTAAGAGGAAACCAGTGACTTATTATGTAATAAAATAGCTAAACTTGTCCTAAATTTTTTAATTTTTTGAAAGACTCTATTGCGTCAGTAAAAACAACAGAGTTAATGATTAGAAGGGATATGTGTAACTGGAAGGTTTATTTTCTTCTGCTATGTGTGGTCTTCATTGCAAGTGTGTTGTGTCCACCTGATTGAACTTTAACAGAAGTTGGAAGGTCCAGCTTTTGTTCTCAGATCTCCCACTACTTAGCTGTGCAACTGTGGACAGAGCATGTCACTTCTAGGCTTTTGTTTCTCCACTGCCATGGGGGAGACAGGAGTTCCTGCCTTTATAGTCTGAAAACTGTCCGTGTCTTCTTGTTGCAGACAAGCTGATGGTCGAAAAGTCCTGCGGTCAAGCATACGGGAGTTCCTGTGCAGTGAGGCTATGTTTCACCTAGGAATACCAACAACGAGGGCCGGAACGTGTGTGACATCCGACTCGAAAGTTGTCCGTGATGTATTTTATGATGGGAATCCAAAAAGTGAAAGGTGTACAGTTGTTCTGAGAATAGCTTCTACGTTTATAAGGTAGAAGCCTATTTTGTTGGGTTCTTTTACTCTTTTAAAGCACAATTTTAAGTGTATTTTCCTAATGGCACCATTTGCATGTTTCTTGTTCTGGAGGCTTGGAACTCTTTTGTCGGACTGTAGGAAGCTGCTCTTCTTGTCCAGCAGGTGGGATGAGCTGGTGTTTTTGCACACGGACAGATAAACACTAAGGATGCTAACCTGGTAGAAAGAAGAACTCAGTTCTGCAGACCTCAGAAGAGATTTTTCATGTTTATGCCTGCACAGAATACATGCTTTTTTTCATATTGGCAGTAGTGGTGGATTATAGCTCTACCCTTAATTTCAGAGTAGTGCTGATGTAGTACACTTGGGTATACTTTCCCTGCCTGAGAACTGTACGAGGTTCCTGCTCTGACACAAAACGTTAGGAGTTGCAGGAAGTTGCATGGCTTATTGTAAGGTAACAGAATATTAGAGGAAGGTGAAGCATAAAGAATATGTGCATGCATGTGTATATATGTGTGCATGCCTGTGTGCACGTATATATTTACATGTGGAAAAATCTTACATGCTTGATGTACAGTCTAGTATTTTAAATAAGTCCTGTTCCTGTATGTTTAGTGAGGACAAGAATTTTTCTATAGAAGTGGTTGTAAGAAGCTTTAACAAGCTGGTCTTCAGTACTGGCTGGGGTCTTGATCTGTCAGTGTAGTTACACGTGGATGTATGCGCTTCCTTGCGTTGAGTCACTGAGCCTCGCTACGTTCAGTGTAGGAGTCTTGCGGGTCTTTTCTCTCAGTCAGTTGAAGGATTGGTGTTAAACTCAAAGAGATGATGTGGTGTTATTGCAACAACAGTTAATGTTTTTACTACATGTAATATCAAATGAAGTTAATAGTATCAGATAATACTAAAACATGTTTGCATTGTTTTAAAACAGATTTGGTTCTTTCGAAATTTTTAAACCTGCTGATGAATACACAGGACGCAAGGGTCCCAGTGTTAACCGAAATGATATTCGAATACAGATGCTTGATTATGTGATCAGCACTTTCTATCCAGAAATCCAGGAGGCTTATTCAGACAACAGTATTCAGAGGAATGCTGCTTTCTTCAAAGAGGTAAGAAAGATCAGGTTCTCTTCATAAATCCATAGCAGTCATCTTCAGGAACTTCATCTGCAAGCACAGATCACTGTAGTCAGTTAAAACCTTGTATCATCCGATTGCCTGAGCTGTTCTTTTCTTTGAAGAAAGTGCTCCTGATAGAACTGCTTATCGATGAAAGCAATGTTGATATCGATCAAATCAGTGAAAGCAGTTTAACCTTCTTAATAACAAATCATGATTTTTCTGCTCTGGGAGAGCTTCCCAAGACTTGTCTCCTTTTGCTGAGAGTGTCTTGCACTATGAGGGGGAATTCTGGCCCTGACTGTCAGATGATGAGTTGATGGTACTTACAACCCCTTGCAAGGCATCGTCTTGCAAAATGCTGAGAACATTAAGTCACTTTCTGTCTCTCATTTTCCAAATTACAAACAGGAATGTTGACTGCAAATCACTTTTAACTTCAGGCTTTAGAATTGAAATGTTTAAAGGCAGTCAAGCCCTGGAAGGGCTTGCCTGAGGAAGTTGCAAAACCTCCACCTTTGGGAACGGTAAGATCAGGTGAGATAAATATGTCTTAGATGTGGCATAGTATTGGGTCATTTTGCAGTGGCCCAGAGGAGAGGCTGGGTGACTTCTGAGAGACCCATTTTCAATTACTGTATAAATTTAGACCTTAACAATTACTGGAGATCTATTAAAAAAAAAATCAGAAAAAAAACCTAAACATAAAAATCAGAACTATAACATCAGTAAATCTAGAATTACTATATTTGTCTTCAAAGTAAAACATAGCTAAATTAATTGGTATCTGCACTTTATCTCCTGAATATACCTTTTGCCTCACTGTTGATATTGTATTGCTATTCTTGACACTGAATTTCTATTACTATATTCCTTTGTCTCAGTGAGCAAAGAAAGAATTTGGGGTAAGGGAATAAGGTGCTTCTCTGTGTTTTAGTGATTAGTAGATAGTAATGCTACCCTTGCAGAAGGGTTCCAATTTGAAAGTACTGGAGAGCTATAATAAAGGCTACTGTTTGGATCACCTGAAGTTCAAATAATGTTACAACCCAAGTAAGAAGTTATAACTAGCCAGTAAACAGAATAATTAAAAATATACCACAGTCTAGTACAGTTGACTAGTCTACGTAAAAGAAGTTGTGGTGCTTTGAAATCTGAACTGATCTGGTAGGGACTGAGAGAATGGCTGCAACATGACGCATGTTCATAACAGACCAATAAGAGGTCAAAAGGCAGGCTTAAGGTCTGACATTCTCCAGGTTTTGTGGGGTTTGAATTTGTGGGGGTTTTGGGGTTGTTTTGGGTTTTTTTTGGTTGGTTGGTTTTGGGGTTTTTTTGTTGTTGTCTGTTCTTTTACTCTAACACAACCTGTGCATACTTGCATTAGTTCTTCAAAAGCAAGCTGTGGCTTGGTCCACCACTGGGTGCCGAAGAGTTTGACTTCTCTGGACAGGCCTTTTGCATTTGAAGGATTGGAGTTGATGAGGAGAACTGTGGCTTGTCACCTGCTGTGCGCATGTCCAGCTCTGTAGTTGATGGCATGTTTACTTTCTGATGGCAGAAAAGTCATGGGACTTGGGGATTTTTGTGGACGTGTGTGTGTGCCCAGTCCTACCTCCTTCTGCTTTTGGCTGTTTTTCCTGGCCCAGTTACTGCTGGTTTCCTCCCCCCAGTACTCGCATCCTTTCCTTATTGCCCCTGTTGCCATTTTTGTTTGTTGTACTCCTCCTGCTTGTGCCTGTCTGCGCTCCGTGCCTGTGCTGGTGTTGCCTCTTCATGTTTTCTCTCCACCTTAGTGCAGACTTCCCATATCTTTCTCCACCTGAAAAGCACCCCAGTCCCTTACCTAATTTGACAAACATGTCCCATCTTTTTTAATAGCGGGGAAGTGCTGTCAGCTCAACTCTTAACATGCTTTATCTCTCTTTTTGCACTGTGGAAGAAACAGGGAAAAAGTACAAGTGATTGCATTTGACAGCACTGTCTAGAAAGCAAACACCATTATCTGTACTGCTCAAATAATTTGTAGGTGTTATTTAAATGAGCATGTCCTTGAGATGGTGCTGTTATTTATATATACACCATACTTGTTTTCTAGTATGGCTAACAGTAGAAAAATGTGATCAAAAATAATAAAGGTCAAAGTGAGTGCAAAGCTGTCTCTTTCTAATCAATGTACCCATCTTTGAGTGGTGCCCAAGCTTTAATTGCTTTCAGGTGTTCCTCATCAGCAGGATTTCTTTTTTACCAGAACACTGACAATGCGTGATGCATTCATACAAAAACATCCAGCAGTCATGAATTGTCTTACTGCTGGAGTGCTTTCATCCTAACTCTGGTGGCCAGGATTTTTTTTATTTTTAAGTTTTACCATCTTCCTGGCACAGAGGCATTGTACAGGGTGTGTCTCCCTTACTGGTTTATGGCATGCCAGTAATCAGTTTTGGACACATGTACCTGGCTGCTGACTGCCCCGTGAAGTGGGGGGGAAATAGGTAAAGTACCTAATATGAGAATACTGTAAAGAGTAGGAAAAAAAAAACAAAGTAGAAACATGGGATTTCAAGGTGAACCAGAAGCTTCTGTTCCAGGCATCATTTGTGGGTTTTACTACCTGTCAGATTATCCCAGGGCAAGATTTTTCTAATTTTTTTTCCTTACCTGACTGCACATGTTTAAAAAATGGAAAATGGAAAAATTCTGGGTTTGAAGACAGAGGCATAAAACTAACATTTCCTCTATTAACTAGATTGGTTTTTAAACCTTAATAAAATACACTTGCACTGCTGCCTGGAGAGAATAGTTGCTTAAAATTTCTGTACATTGGGAAGATGAGTGATTTTTAGCTATGAAAGTAGTTTGGTTTAAAAGTTTTAGCTAATGGCTACATAAAATTTTTACTTGCAGCAATTCAGTAAAGTATTTAGATATACTTAGGCTTATTTAAAAGCCAGGTTAGCTTCCTGAATTTTAGATTCCATAGGGCATATCTAGTGGTAATTGACAGGTGGGCTAATTTAATTAAATAACTGGAACTACCTTAAAATACTGCAGTATTTATTTGAAGAATGGGGCACATGCAGTGACTGCAGTCAAGGATTCTATAACAATAACTCTTAGTTAAGTAATGGAAAAACTCTGGTGGAGCATGGATTCAGTGAAGAATTAAGAATTCTTGAAGAATTTAAATTAAGCATTTAAATAAAATTGTCATTCTTGGAAGATTTTTACTTAACCTTGTAGCTTTTTTCCACTCTCAGCAAACTGAGGGAAGTGCTTGTCAGTGGTAAAACTCGTTAGCAGGGAATAATTTTTTTGTGTAAACCACTTAACCTTCCTGTAAATCACTCCTATATACCCATTAAACCAAAAGACTAACTTAACATTGGGCTTTGTTGCATATAGTTAATTTTATTCCTTAGACTTCGCTTATGTTTTCTCCTGCCTGTAGTTAAAGGGTCTTTAAAACTAGTAGTAAACAAAAGAATATATTTGTATAATAACTAGAATAGCACGCAAGTCTGGTGTCAAACAGTTTACCTTATTTCAGCCCTCTGCCTCCCTCCAGTATGTTTTAAAGCTGTCCAGTTGACTTGCAAGTCAAGCACGGAAGGAAGGAGGAGGAGGCAAACAGGGCAGGGCAAGAAACGGGGCAGTTACTAACAGGAAGAGAGAGGCAAGCTGTCCTTCAAGATCTTTGTGTGTATGGCATACTGCCAGAATCTGCTTCCATCGGAGCTGTAGAAACATCAGTTCAGACTAGGAAATGCTGGGAAATACATGAATGTATTGGAAATACATTGTGTTGAAAAAGAAAGAAAAAAAAATTTCTCTTTCAGATAACAAAACGGACAGCGAGATTGGTTGCTGAATGGCAGTGTGTTGGGTTTTGTCATGGTGTGCTGAATACAGATAATATGAGCATAGTTGGACTAACCATTGACTACGGCCCTTTTGGATTTATGGACAGGTCAGTGTGGCATCATTATTTGAAATGTGCGTATGTATTTGCTATGGAGAACAATCCTGATGTTCACGATTGTTTTAATATTTTAACTCTAAAGTAGATTTATGAACTCTCTTTATGGCAAAGTAGATTGTTAGTTCTAGTTGTCCTGTAATTCTTCTTTTCAGCTTCTTTTTAACTGTATTCACAACATCTCTAACTGTTAGACTGTTCTTGTAGCCTTTGGGGTTTCTCAGTGTTGGAGAGGGCAGGAAACTATGTAATGAGGTAACTTTGGGAAAAGAATCCAGAAGGAGTGTTCCCTTTTGAATTTTTTAGTTTTCTAGAGGAGACTTAAATGGGAAAAAATAATACTTCTCACAGTACTGGTGTCCAGATAACTGGAAGAATGCTAACTATTTCTTCATTTGTAGATATGACCCTGAGCACATTTGCAATGGTTCTGATAATACAGGGCGCTATGCTTATAACAAGCAGCCAGAGATTTGCAAGTGGAACCTGGGGAAGCTTGCTGAAGCTCTAGTTCCAGAGCTGCCCTTGGAAATAAGTGAACTCATCCTAGAAGAGGAATATGATGCAGAATTTGAGAAACATTATTTGCAGAAGATGAGGAAGAAACTAGGCCTAATCCAGCTGGAATTAGAAGAAGATAGTAAGCTGATGTCTGAACTCCTCGAAACTATGCATCTCACAGGTTGGTGAAGACCACAGAAGGTTATTATTTAATAGCCCATCAGTATCTATAATCAACCCGAAATGTAGTTTATATCTTGACCTTACAAGAAAGCAGCCTTGCGTAACTACATTGTCATCTGAGAGAAGAACAAAAGACTGAAAAATAATTATTTTCTTGTGAACTGTGGGGCAGTTGTTGCCTTATACAGGACTCCCCTATCTCACATCGGCACCCTCGCTGAGGGAGCAGTTTATTTGCCTCTTTAGAGTGGTGACCTGTATACTGCTGTGGGGGGGGGAGTTAGGAAGGAGGTATGGGACTTGTTTTCCTGCTGATTTATTGGTTGCATTACTCATAGAATTCACTTTTTCAGGTGGAGACTTCACAAATATTTTCTACTTATTGAGTTCATTCTCAGTAGACTCCGATCCATCAAAATTGGAGGATTTCTTAGATGAGCTTACAAGTCAGTGTGCTTCTGTGGAAGAACTGAAAGTTGCTTTCAAACCGCAGATGGATCCAAGGTAATACTCTTCTTTACTTAAATGCTTTTGGCCTGTGCTTTTAGTTTCACTATAACCATAATGAACTCTGCATGCTGTGTAATATTTGACTAATTTTAAATTTGGAAATCTCACTGTTAAGTAGATGCATCATGATCTACAGCAGTGGAATTTCTTGTGTATTTTGTGACTGGTGAATGCTCAGCAGTGACTTGCAGCAGTTGGCTCTTGGGCTAAAGCTGTCTGAGCTTTTGTTTGGTTCTTTTTTTTTTTTCTCTCCCCTGTCTCTGCTGACTAAGGCTGTGAGAGTGCCAGATAGTGAAGTGATACAGAAATATTTTATAGAAGAAATGGATTTGAACAGTAATGCTACTGTGTTCTGCCAATGTACTGTCTGCAAATAATGAGTTTCAGCCACCAATGTTCTAGGCTAAGTATAACCTAAATGGACACTTCAGGCTCTGAAAACTGTGGTGCTGTCCATGTCCCATTTGATGGGCCATGTTCTCCAGTCCAGCTACTCTGGGCGCGGAAAAATAGTAAGTTTTGTTCAACTGCTGCTTACAACAGTGACTGCAGCAGTTTTTTGCTTTTTGGAGCGGTGGAAAACGGAATGAGTGTGATCCATTAATTTGTCACTTTTTTTCCTAGCATTTTCCCAGATGGGGGGAAAAAAAATTTAAGTGGGGGTATTTTGGATACGTTTTTTCCCCTCTCTCGGTTTAATAAGTGTTCCGTGAAGATAACTAACTTACCAAATTCTTCAGCTTTTTCTGTGTGTTGATGTCACAGTTCACAATTTGCAGAAGGTAGGGAGTTAAGAAAATGGTCTGGTGTGAAACTTGTTCATACAAGTTTGGTGTTATGCCAAGATGGTTGGCTGTAGCCTTTTATCATTTTGGAGGTATTACTGGTTATTTAAGTTTTTGTGATGATACACTAAAATGAAAGGCAAAGAAATTAAGGTGGTGGATAGTGCTTATTTAATTGGTTGAGATTTCAGCTACTTTGAAATTGTAGGCAGATATCATGCAATATGAAGATAACTCGTGTGATAGAGATGAGAATTTTTTTTAAACACTGCATTCAGTCTTGGAGGAATGTGAAAAGTAGCTATAAATCATGATATGGATATAAAGCTTTGGAGGGGAATAGTACTGTGTTAAAGTAAGTGCATAACTGATTTTTTTTTATCACAGCACTTGGATATTATACAGGTGGGCATGCCAGATGCATGAATCAGATTTGGATAGTACTTTATATAAACTCATAAATCAAAGCACCTAGGTTATCTCTGCTTACTAAAAGTAGGAAAATCTGATATAAAGAGTTGTCTGTTTTGAGGACAGGGAATAATGTTTCTTTTCTCCTTTGTTCATAAATGCATTCATAGAAGGAAATGAAAATACTTAGTTTATTTTGATAAACTGCAACTTACACTCTTTGGTTTTTTATTTTACTTTATGCTGTACTGCAGTTATTAATGCAGGAAAAATAAAAGTTAGCTAACACAGTATTGAAAAATAAGGTGAAGCTACTGTACAACACCAGCTAACACAGTCAAATGTAAAAAGATACAACCCTAGTCAAACTCACAGCAAAACAGCTGGGATACTGCTAGGTATTTATTAGAGCAAAGCAGTTCTCGTTCTTTGATTCAGACTGGCTAACTAAAAAAATTTAAATAAGCAAACTGTTGTCTCATGTGACCTAAGTGAGGTATCTTTCCCCATATCATTCAGGTTTTTATTAGTACTGGTAAGATTAGTAGTGTTAGATCCTTATTCTGCATGCTGTTACAGTATTAAAGTTAGGAAAAGAAACTAAAAAAAAAACCCCAAACTATGGATTCTGTATTATCTTGATATGTAAGTAAGATCGAACTCCTTATTTCAAATTCCTTTCAAAGTTCCCAGGGTATTTTGATGAGAATTGTACATCTAAACCCAACTGTTAATTCTGAAAATCTACTGTCTGCACTGTATGTACCACAGGAATTTGAATAAATGCACTGAATAAGGGGGAAGGAACAGTAAAATTAGCATAACTTATAATAAAAAATTGTTCTGTTAATTATGAATTACTGTTATTTAACCTCTCTAGTGAAATCATAGGTTATTGTGAATGTTTTCATATCTACTTTATGGTTGCAAAAAGATGGTTCTTGACAGGCAGCTCAACTTTAATGTGTTTGTTCCTTTTGTTCCCAGACAACTGTCAATGATGCTAATGTTGGCTCAGTCTAATCCTCAGCTGTTTGCATTAATTGGAACAAAAGCTAATATAAATAAAGAATTAGAACGCATTGAACAATTCTCTAAACTGCAGCAGTTAACAGCAGCTGATTTACTCAGCAGAAATAAGAGACACTGGAAAGAATGGCTGGAGAAATACAGGTAAGGTTTCTCAGTATTCATAGCTGTGTATTTTATTTCTGCATTTTATTTGAGAACAATGTGCCTGTCTCACGAAAAAAACCCTGTCGCAAAGTATATAGACTGGGAGGGACGTGGGGGGCATGCAACTCAGAATATTAACTACTGCCAAGATCAGCATCTCTGTTGCTGTGAAAGTTCAAGGGCATCTTTGTATTTTGTTTACTAGATTTGGGGGAGGCGTGGGGGTATAGAAATCACCTAGCATCAAATCTAGTATTAAAAGTGCTTCAAGAATGTTGATGTGGATTCTAGCAGAGCCTAATTTCAGTTGTGAGCTTTTAAGTGCTCAGTAACTACTATTTTATCCTTTTAAATTTTTTTTTCTGAAAGAAAAATCTATGTATTAATACAGAAAGCAAGTAGAAGTATTCTTAATCAAAGACTAACTGTAAAAGAAATCATGGCCAGGAAAAAAATGTCCAGACTATTCTAATAGGCATAAATTAAAAACCTAAAAACTTAGTGTTAGCAGGAGATTTTTTTATAAAGAAAACCCCTTAGCAGAGCATTAGTTGTTTCTGCTGTGTGGATTAGACAGGACTCCTTTCCTCACATGGCTGCCTGTGATCTTGTTCTCCAGTGGGGCTGAGAGTTTTAGCAGGTGTTTCTGTTAAAAGGTAGATCAAACTGCCTCAGCTGTATTGCATCCCTTTACTTTTCTCAGACCATCAAACGCTTTAGCCAATAAACAAGTGTAGAAATACTTAAAAGACAAGATCTGAATGTGATGAGTTTTGCAGAGCAATGCAGGACAGGCCGTGCACTGGTGTCTCAGTCTGACTTCTCCGAGAATATGCAAGGTGTGCCACTTCCTTGAGCCTTGTGAGGACCTGCTGACGGTCTGTAATGCTGCTTTTAAATGAAGTGGCGTTTTGTATTTTGTTGTGCTGTATTTTATAAACTGAGAGGATTATAGGTGATGTGGTATTTATTAAGAACTGTGAACTAAGGATCTCAAGGCAAGGAGACATGTCAGCTCTTACATGTGATTCTTGATCCAAACCAGTTGTTTTCACTTGCTTAATTTCAGAGTCCGTTTGCAAAAAGAAATAGAAAGTGTTAGTGATGCTGATGCCTGGAACACTGACCGTGTGAAGGTTATGAATTCAAACAATCCAAAATATATCTTGAGAAATTATATTGCCCAGAATGCCATAGAAGCAGCTGAAAATGGGGATTTCTCAGAGGTATGCTATTACTACTTAATATCTCTCTAGGTTTGTGTGGATGTGTAGTGGTGCTGTTGATAACTGACATTATGCTAGGAGAGATTCACTCTGGCATCTCAGGCAGTAAGGGGGCTGGGAATTTACTGTACAGAAGGTCTGTATCGTTTTTGAGGGAGCTGTAATTTTAATGACTGCAGAACAAAGAAAGGAATGGAAAACCTCAATCTGAACTTCATCAGCTTTTGTAGGCTGATCCCAGGACAAGACACTTAACCCTGCTTTTACTGTCTTCAGAGTGGTGTTCACCTTGGGAGGCAGTTGGGGATTATTTCATACTTGTTCCTTGCTGTGCTAAGTGTTGTCTTTTAAAACTTAATAGCTCTTACCTGTGGAGTTCAGCATGTAGATTTTTACATGCAGAATATGGGAAAATTAATTTATTTCGAGAAATGGCATAAGAACTTGTATTTTATACTTGCATTTCAAGTTATTTGAGCTTGAGTTCCATACAGATACAAACTCAGCCAGTTATGATTTTACAGTTTTCAGCTTATTTGATATGCATATTGTTCATATATTTAATACTTGGTTTCTCTGCAGTTCGTGTATTAAATAAAATATACTCGATCATTATTTGGTGTGAGGTTCTTCTCTACATCATTTTGCCTTTACTTTCTAAATTCACATGATTATGCTATGTTTTCTCTGTAGGTAAGAAATGTACTGAAACTCTTGGAGAATCCATTCCAAGAAGCAGAAGGTCTCAGGGAGGTAAAAGAAGATGCAGAAGAAGAGGGAGCAACTGCTACAGCAGCTGCTTGTGCTCAGGAGACCAGAAGCAGACTACCATATTGCAGTAAACCTCCACTGTGGGCTTCAGAGCTCTGCGTTACATGATCTTCATAACTGCCTTGTTTTGTTTTTTGCTGTAAACTGAAGACTCTGATCCTCCTTCAGCAGCGAAGAATTCAGCAAGGCAAACATCGAAGTGCTATTAAGTTATTGAAACAACCCTACATTTGGATGCATCTGTAACAGTCTTCAGCTGTGCTTAATTTGAAGCAATCATGGATCATTGGAACAAACCCATGACAGTTGACAGTCCATATACATCAGTAATTTACATGTTTTGAGACTGAAAGTCTTGTCTTTATTTATACCACACTGCAGGTAGAAAGCAATATTTTATGTTGAGGCAGGCTGAATTTTGAACATCCAAATGGAGTTGTTATTATGTGAAGACAAAAATAGCAAGTCGGGAATCTGATCTGTTTTTGTCTGATGTCTTAACTAATAGTACTTCTAACATTTATTTACTGCTTTCTTTATGCAGGGACTTTTAGTCCTCTTTAATGGAGGAACAGATTCAGTGTTGCTTGTTTGAAGCTATGTTTCATTTAATTAAGTAGTTCATTTCTTGTGAACCTTCAGATTGATATTTAATCATTATCTATTTTCAGAGAATTTGTGCAGGCTAGGGTTTGGGGCAAGCAATTGATTTTTTTTTTTTTAAGAGCAGAATTAAGGGAGCCTATATACATTTGCACTTGAAAATCTTGGTGGTAAAGTTTATTCAGGTTCAGTATGTTTGCATACAACACATGTAAATATTTACTAAAATCATGGGTGGTCTGTAAGCCAATTGACTGGGGCAAGGTCAGTTAGCCAGATTGGTGTGAACCTTAAACTATCCCAATACTCAAGTCCAGGTTCATTGTCTATTTATTTGTGTGCTCTTAGCAGAGTGTCCTTGTACGAGAAGCATGCAGGTGGGGTACCTGTTTGTTCACGCTGGTCAGTGGGATTCTTCCATTCCCACTCTGGTCTTGAACCATTTAGTTTGCTTCCACGGTCTTTGAGAATCTGTATGCTGAAAGTTGCCGTTCAGGAACATGCTGTTTGAGCTTGTGTAGAAGATAATAGAGGATATAGGAGGAGCATGGGAGCTGACTTGCACTATTGATAGTGTTTCAGTTGAGGTTTCAGGGGAAAGTTGGTTGCCATTATTGCCACATCAGCAAAAAAAAAAAAGCTGTTCCATAGTTATTACTTAGCTTTCTGAACTGCTTTCTAAAGGACCCTAGTACTAGTTCAGATGCCTGAAATCTTCGGAAAAGTTTGGTTTAACGCAGAGGTTTCTCTTTTCCAAAGAGACCATCGTCTTACACTGTGAGTTTAAGTGTACTCTAGTAAATTCTTCCTCCACTCCTGTGTGAGCTTGGTATTAGCTCAGGTTGAATTGTGCTCTTTTAAGTCTTCCTCAAAATACAAGCTATCAAATACCAGAACAGTTGGGCTACTGCTTATAAATCTCTACTAATAATCAATTTGTCTTCCTTGCTGCCACAGTAAATAGGTGATGCTTTGAATGTAAACATTCATTCTGTCTTGCCTTTGACCTGGAGAAACTGATGCCAAATAATGATTTGTGACAAACTGGAATCTCTGACAAACGTGGCACTTTCTGTGTTGTTTTGGAGTCCTTGCAGAAAAGGAAAAACTTGAAGGTGTATTTACCTAGTCCATGGAAGAATGGTGTCGTTGAAAGAGGAAGTACCTTGAAGAAGTGGACAACAAGTAATGCTAGCCGGTACAGCTGGTTGTCTTCTAGAAATAATCCATTCTTGTAGGAGTTTGAGACTTTCATCAGGGATTACCCTTCCTCTGAACTTGGGGGTACTGGAACCAAACCATTTAATGGAAACTTCAACAGAAGGTCAATGCTGGGTAAAAAGGACTGCACCGGGGAAGGGAAGTGTGCTGGCAGTTTGAAAGATGCTTCAAACATACCCCTGACAAATTTGCAGAACCAGTGGTCTCTTATGGTGTGTCTGGTCCAGAAGGGAGTAATGGGGGGGAAGTTGCTCCAAGCTGATCAACATAACTCGGTGCTGATTTTGTTTCTGAATTTTGGGAGGCAGAGGGGAATAGTGTTTTGGAGGAACCCTGCCCAAGCTTTTGGCACAACAGAATGATCTAAAAAGTAATGATTTTACACCATACCTAAGGGATCAAGTATTTTAATGGCATTCTGATATAAATTTGGGGGGGTTGAGTAGATCTCTACTAATAATGGTATGAAGGAGGAGAATGGTATTATAACCATGTGTTTGGACATAGGAGAACTCGAATTAACTACCAAATTATTTTGCATATAAAGATACAAATTATTTTGCACCTATGATGCCAAAATCATGGAGAGAGAGAGATACTTTGAAATAATTTGCTAGCAGTTTTGTCCTTAAAAAGGGAAATTGAATGTAACAGTGAGGAATGAAAATGTGGTGGTGGTTCCTGCTAAATACATTATTTGCTTACATACAGATCAAGTGCAAGAGGTCTAGAAAGCTTGAAATGATGAATGCAGACCCTTGGTGTGGCTGCTTTGGTGTGCCAGTCGGTAAAGTTACATTTGTAATAGATGCAATATGTTTGCCAACGGATAGAAGAAATACTAAAGAGGGTATTCACATAGTCTAACTGCGCTGATATTCAACTGCTCAGTTTCTCAGTGCAAGCAATAAAATCGATGCTTTGTATTTGAAGAAGTGTGATGGTCAGAAGCCAAGTGGAATGCTTGTGCTCTTCAGTACTCTCATTTCAAAAGGTGGGTAGTAGTTCCAGCTCTGATGATAGTGAGTTTCTTCTGTTCTTGTTCCTGGAGCAGTGTGGAAGCAGGAGGTTGTTCCGGACAGTTAGACCAAATTTTGTCCAGGTAAAAACTTTATCTCTTAGCTCAGTTCTTCAGAGAAAAGGGAATACACCTTGTAACATTTGGGAGTCTAAATACTTGAATCATAAATTGCTTCTTGATTTTTTTTACAGCTTGTATTTGCAGTAGGTAAACCTGAAAATAAATAATGTTTCTTATTGGTCAAATATTCTCCTTGTTTAAAAGCCATGAACTTGTGCTCAAAATGAATTCGTGACTCTTGACATCAACAGCTTTCTGTGGAAACACCTTGATTAGACTTAGTCTGTGGCTATACAGCCTGAACTACTCTTGCATAAAAGCAAGTGGTACCCAGATTACAAAACTGAAATAGGAGGCTGTTGGAGACATGTCTCCGGGTAGTCTCACATAGCAGTGGGACTCCTCTCATGACTTTGTAAGATTTCACCATAACTGCTTCATGAGCTTGTAAATCTACAATTCCTGAATGTTTTACTGTCAGCTCTCACTTTGGAATGTTTTATGGGTTGGGGTTTGAGGGGGGTTGGTTGGTTGTTCGTTGTTGTTTTTCCCAAACAAGTGCTATGTCTTTGATTCTTTTATTAAAAAAATTAAAAATGCAATTTTAATATTCTTGTTCATGCCTGTTTCCTGAAAGAGTTTTGCTGTTAACCATACTGTTCGCAGACTTCATTTCTTTAGCAGTATTTGCTCTGTGTTAAAATCAGATGGCCAGGTCGTATCACAGAAACCTTACTTTGTATTTTTTGCAGTGTTTTCTGAGGAATTATCACAGGTACGGTCTCCTGCTTTGCCAGCAATTCTGGTAGTATGCTTGGAGCAAGGTAAGGACCCTCACCTTTTTCAAAGAGAAACCTCCCTCTTAGTTACTTGGCTGTAAGACCTATGCTGATACCTCTTTAATTCCAGTGATGTAAGGAAGAATAAAACCCACCACCTGATGTCAACAGATACAGGATGTGATTTTAAACTCTGCTCACAGAAATAGGCCTTTGGGTAGTAAGTGAAGATGCATTTTGGTTAAGTTTATTTAAACTGGATTGAGTAGTTTGTGCAGATTTTTTTTTTTCCAGAGATCTCAGTGATATCTTAGAGAATGGGACTCTTCAGAGTGGGAAAACATCTAGTATAGAGCATGTTGGATGAGATGAGGTGGATGCCCTGGCATGTGGCCCTGTTGCAGATGAGGAAATAGTGTATCAGGATCTAGCCATCTGTAAATTGGCTCTGCAGTGTTTAGGGCTGCCTCCTGCTCCTGCAGCCTGTGAGTACAGGGGACTTCCCTGTGAGCTGTGGGGGCCCACAGGCTCAGGAAGGAATTCTTTGGTGAGGATCACTCTCCACTTACTCCACAGCTAGTTACGGGCAGAGCCAAGGGGTTTATGTAGTCCCACACTTGGCTTTAAACCAAAACCTCATTAATGTTACGTCAGCTGTTTTAACTGATTACTTGTGGTGTTTATGGCTTCCTTGAGTAAAGCTTTGCCTTTTCCTTGGGGGGGGGGGGGCAGAGAAAGGAGAAATGTGGGTTTGAAGGGGAGAGATACTTGTACTGGCAGCCAGAGGAGCGATGGTGTGTACTTGTTCTGAGCCCTGGTGGTGTAGTAAAAAACTGGTTCTGGTCAGAGTAGCACAGACTATGTGTGGTGTTGCATAGGAGAGGCAGAGAGAACTGGGTTTCTTCAGCCTGAGGAGAAGGCTAAGGAGAAATGCCTTGCTGTCTACAGCAGCTACTGGGAGAGTGTAGAGAAGGCAGAGGCAGACTCTTCTCAAGGGAGCACGGTAATAGGATGAGAGGCAATGAACAGAGTTGCAACATGGGAAACTGAGCAGATACAGTATTTTTTCCACCATAAGGGCAGCTAAACTTTGAAACAAGTTGCTCAGAGGTGGTAGCATCTCAATCCTTGGTGATCCTCAAAATGTCGCTAGAGGAGGCTGCTCAGGGCCTTGTCCAGTTGGACCTGCGTTAAGCAGGGATTGGACTAGATGACTTCAGAGATGCTGGCCAACCTGTGTTACTCTGTGACTGGCTTAGTGCAGTTCAGTGCAGGGGTTCTTACCTTTTGGAAGATCTCACCTGGGGACACTGGCAGCAGCTGATTGCCCTCTGGGGCCTTGAATGCTACAGCAGGTTCAGAGGAGTTTGTTAGCTGGAGTTCTGCATGGCTCTTCATTTGTGCTGTGCTTGGCCACCCAGATCCTCACGCAGTGGGATTTGTTTGCTTGCAGACTAGGTCAATTTAGAAAGGGGACAGATTATAGTCTTTGCAAGTAAATTGGAGGAGGTGGAAAAGTGCTTTTTAGGTGATACTAAAAGTAATGAGTAATTTGTTCTGCTGATCAATTTGGAGTGTTGAGAAACATCTTGAGGTATTGCTCGAGTGCTACTCAGCTCTGACGTAGCTCGCTTTTCCACCCAAATACAGTTGTGGCTCCTCAGGGTGCTTCAGCTGGGGTCAGTCTCCACACTCCAAAGTATCTGTTGAACAGGGTTGTTTCTGGTATTCTGTATTTCAGTTTATTTGTCTGTGATGGAGGTCGGTTTAGGCCAAACCTGCTGCTTGTCCCTTTGCATGGAGTGTATCCAAGCAAAGGGCTGAGGCAACCCGTAGGGTCCACTGAAAGAGCAAATTCGGGCCTGTTATCCTGAATTTGCTTTGTCAGATCCATGCTTCACAGATTTGAGTGTGTATCTCCATACGGTGTCCTTCATTAGATCACACACCACCACACACTCAGTCTGCTCAGTTATGCTAGATTGTGTTCAAGCAGCCACAATGCCCTTCCTTAGCAGACCCTTCAGCTCTGTTACACAGATGGCAGCTTTACCTCTGACCAGAGTCAATACGAGACAGGTAGAGGCAGTAACTGCCACTTGCCCCTCCAGAGCCAGGTGATAGTTGAGGGTAATAGATGTAAACCCAACAGGAGGGTTTCACAATGCTATCACATCTAGTATAAGATCATACAGTCGAGGCTACATTCTAAATAATGCAACCAATACCTATGTTACATCTTCTTTTCATATGGCTTTATGCTTCATGCATTTACAGTGGGAGGTTTTTTTGTGTGCAGTGGCAGTTCTCAGTTGCTCTCAACTGTATAAAAATGTTGTGTTTGGTCCTCCCCCCCGCACCCTTAGCACCTCTATTCTCCCCCACCCCCAAATCAGCCTTACAACTGGTGGATGCAGCTGCCCTCTGACCTGTGACAGGTACCATGGCACATACATCAAAGGACACAAGGGGTAGTGATAAACTTCCAGACAGGCGTGCGTATAGACTGCCTCTTCTTCTGTGCGTAATAAATAACCAATCATGCAGTTTTTATAGCAACTGCCTAATTAACAGGGGAGCAGAAACCCAAGGGGGAAAGTCATGCTTATCTGTCTCTGTAGCCAAGGCATGCCAAAACTCTGAAGCTCTGTAATGTTCCTTTCCTCCCCCTGCTGCTGTTCTGGCTGGGTGAGGACAGCGCTGCAGCACTGCAGAGCTCTTGCTAAATCAGTGTGTTCAGCAGGTAAACCCAGGGGTGAGATTTACTGATACTTTGTGCACATATAAGCATAAACATTTTTAGTAGGCTAAGTTGACCTACAAAGCTTATTTCATGTGTTTTCTATTCTGGAGTTGATTTTTTTAAAAAAAGAAGTAGACAGTACAGTAGAACAACAGACATTTAAATAGCATTTGCTTCCATTTTTCTTTTTTTTTTTAAAAAAAAAAAGGTTGCACAAAGAAAGATTAATACTATTACCATTTTTCAGGTGGAGAATCTAAAGCACTGAGAGATTGATTTCACTGATGATGGCAAAGCTGTGCTGGCTCCAGGCCTGGCTGGTGACTGAGCAGGTTTTCCATCCCCTGAGCAGCAACCTGTTGTGGTGAGTGAGCTGTGCACAGAAATGAAAAGGACCCTGGGTTGATGTTGTGGGCAGGGGTGGGGGTCAAAGGCAGCTTCTACCTCCTCAGCCATGACGGTCCAAGCAGCTGCGTAGGGATGCTGGCTGGCTGCGTGGGTGCTTCTGTCTGGTCCTCTGCCTTTCCTCAGTGGCTGTCAGACAGGAAACCTCGTATCTGAAATGTTCTTTTTGTGAGTTAACGAATTCAGCGCTAAGACTGGCATTACAACACTCCTGTTTTGTGAACTGGCTGCTCCCCTCTGTTCTCTCCGGCCACAGCCAAAAAACAAAAGGTGATCGATCCACCTTTAAGTCTTCCCAGAATTGGAAACAGCAGATCCTCCATCACTCAAATCCATATGAAGCCAGGGCAAAAGAAGATCAAGGAGGGAACACCCTTCAGCTGCCTCTGACAGGCCCCATACACTGGCAGTTGTGTAGGTCCTTCACCCTTCTGCCTTTAATTAGGAGTTACCAGTGCCAAGGTGTGGATCAAAATTCTGATTTGTAGATGTTTCTGGATGACTTTCAGTCCACTGCACTCAAAAGTTTTAGTGTGCAGAAAAGCAGAGAGCTACTAAAACCGTTTCTATACTGAAGTGCTCATGCAACACCACAAAGTTGAAAATATGCATTGGTTTTTCTAGTTAGAGGTCACTCTTGGTATTTCCTAACTCCCTTTCTAAACAAGCAGTATTTTCCAAATCAAAATTAATTTTACTTTGTGCAGTGTCTGGAGAGGATGGAGTTAACGTTCTTCATAGCAGCCTGCATGGAGCTGTGTTTTGGATTTGCAGCTAAACCAGGTCTGATAAGACAGCAGTGTTTTGGCTATTGCTGAACAGTGCTTGCACAGTGTCAAGGCTGTCTCCTCCTCTCACTCTGCCCCTGCCCAGGGGGTAGGCGAGAAGTTGGGAGGGGGACACAGCTAACCTGAACTGGCCAAAGGGCTACTCCATGCCTTATAGCATCATGCTCAGTAATAAAAAGGGTGGTGGGGGGGGTGTTCTTCATTTCCATACTTTGCTTTTTTTTTTTTTAAAGACTTTTCTGTAAGGAAGCAGGTCATCACTGCAAGATTGCACCTAAAGTCTTAACTTTGCTGCTGGATTTTTTCACGAGGTGCATCAAAAAGGATGAATTTGGTAAAATGATCAGCATTACAGAGTTCAGGATGAGGACAGGGACTGTGATGCAAAAAAATTCAAACAGTGGCATTTAAACTGAATCAAAAAGATCACAGAATAGTTGAGGTTGGAACAGATCTTTGGAGATAGATAGTCTAATCCAATCCCCCTTTAAAATTGGAAGTATAAAGATGACAAGAGTATAGGGAATTAAGAAAAAAATAAAGCACTTCAAATTACTAAATTTAAGAGAAACTATTTGTTCCTTGTCAGTTTAGTCTATCTTTTACCAAGCGGGTAAGGAAGTATGCTACAAACATAGCAATGGCAGGCTAGTTTTATAACACCAGAGAAGAGAATCTTGCATTAGTATACAGCGGGATGATGAGGAGCAGTACTCACAGCTTGCATTTGAGAAGTCTGATATTTAGCTATCGCTAATCTTGCTCTTCCTTTCCTTCATCATAGAGGACTCCTTTAGAAGTCAACGGAGAGAACGCTGCTCCTCTTGTATAATAGTACCTGGAATTTAATTTAGGTGCTCTGAATCACTTTTTCTTTCTTCCCTCTTTCTGCCCTCTCTTTGCTGCCTATGTCAATGGCCAGTGAAGGCACTTCAGGCATTTCAGAGCTGACTGCAAGTAGGCAGTGTCATCTTCCTCCAGTTACGCTGCGTTCATGGGAAAGATAAAACTTTGTCTTTCTACAGTTACACTGTCATGCCAAGCTCCAAGGTCCCGAACATCAGCTACTTGCTCCCTGTAGAAGCTGTGTGGCTGCTCTCTAGTGGGGAGTCAGGCATCAGGACAAGGCATTGGTCTGCAACAGAAGGCAAGCTTGCACATACACACCTGGCCTTATAATCATGAAATCATAGAATGGTCTGGGTTGGAGGGGACCTTAAACATCACCAAGCCCAGCCGCCCCTCCCCTCCCCCCCCACCATGGGCAGGGACACCCTCCACTAGACCAGGTTGCTCAAAGCCCCATCCAACCAGACCTTGAACACTTCCAGGGATGGGGCATCCACAGCCTCTCTGGGCAACCTGTTCCAGTGTCTCGCCACCCCACAGTAAAGAACTTCTTCCTAATACTTAATCTAAATCTACTCTCTTTCAGTTTAAAACTGTTACCCCTTGTCCTATCACTACACTCCCCGTTAAAGGGTCCCTCCCCATCTTTCCTGTAGGCCCCCTTTAACTACTGGAAGGCTGCTGTAAGGTCTCCCTGGAGCCTTCTCTTCTCCAGGCTGAACAACCCCAAGTCTCTCAGCCTGTCCTCATAGGGG
>NW_010973199.1:1348254-1373768 GCF_000737465.1 Haliaeetus leucocephalus
CTTCATGATGTTTGCACAGGCCCACCTCTCAAGCCTGTCAAGGTCCCTCTGGATGGCATCCCTTCCCTCCAGCGTGTCGACTGCACCACACAGCTTGGTGTGGTTGGCAAACTTGCTGAGGGTGCGCTCAATCCCACTGTCCGTGTTGCTGACAAAGCAAAAATGCCAGTCCCAATACCAGCCCCTGAGGAACGCCACTGGTCTCCACTCAGACATCAAGCTGTGGACTGTAAACTCTTTGAGTGCGACCATCCAGCCAACTCCTTATCCACCGAGTGGTCCATCTGTCAAATCCATGTCTCCAATTTAAAGACAAGGATGTTGTGTGAAACAGCGTCAAATGCTTTGCACAAGTCCAGGTAGATGACGTCTGTTGCTCTTCCCTTATCCACCAATGCTGTAACCCTGTCGCAGAAGGCCACCAAATTTGTCAGGCATGATTTGCCCTAAGTGAAGCCATGCTGGCTGTCACCAATCACCTCCTTATTTTCCATGTGCCCTAGCATAGTTCCTGAAGAGCAAGTCGGGTAGGCAAACAGCTCTCTGCCTGCCCAGGCAACAGAATAGCTCAATATGTAAGCCACTTGCTCTTTCCATCTCCTATTCTGTAGAACAAAAGGAAGCTAGTTAATTAAATACAGCACAGAAAAAGAAACAACATCGAAGATGTATGTTACAACTGTGCGTTACTGCATTTTTAAACTGACATTGGTACCAGAGCAGGAGCAGAAACACTCAGGTCAACTTTACAGTTGGTATATTCTGACTCTAATGCCTAATTTCTATTATTTCAGAAAAAAATCATAAAACTACCTACACATCATCAGAAAATAATCATATTCAATATTCCATAGTACTAGTAATACGCTAGCTGTGCCTGTACTTTTAAATAAGTGGCCACTCATCAGACAATGAGCTCCTGATGAATGTATCCACATTTTAAGCAACTGTGACTCCAGGATCTCAAAATCAATGCACTTCAAAGCAGACTGCCTCTACAACATTCTTATACTGTGCAGTTATAAGTTCAATTGTCTCTTTTCACGACATGGAAGAAAAAAAAAAGAAAACAAACAAGGAAAAGGAAAATTATTAGCAAATTGAAAATGTGATCCTGCAGTTGAAAGCAGTACTTGGAATACATTTGGAATTAGAGCTTTGTTTCGCTTTAGTGATGCTCAATTTCTGGTTTAGGTTTTTTACATAATCACCACAAAATAAGGTGCACAGCTTAAATGAGGGATAAGGAAACTAAGTTTGGCACAAGTGATTCAACTACTACCAAGTGCTTGAATAGTCAAATACTGTATCTCCTAGCAGGTCTCCTTAATGCATATCATGTGTTTTTATCATGCCCTCTTCCACTAATGGCCTTGAAGAAATTAGTTATCAAGTTTAGATTGAGAATTAATATCAGTTTGAATAAAACACATCAAATAGATACTTTGGACATTTGTACTTCATACTCATCTCTCAACAGTTTTAGAAAGTATCTGTTAATTTATTTCACATACATATATTTACATTGGAGGAAATTCACAACACTGAAAATACAACATTTACACATTCACAGATATACAGTTTTGCACTGTCGCCCCTGTTAAGACCAGGCACTCAGCTTTTCTATCTTTGCAATAATGACAACATCAATTCTCAGCAGATCAAACAACTGGTAGGTGTGGTGGCTTTTAAGAAGCATCATTCTCTGTATGTGGTGGTTATATTCTTCAAGCTATTAGATGGCAGGTTATTTCACTGAAGAAAAATGCCTCTTGCATATCATTTGCATAAGCTTCTATAAATCATAAGCATATAGGTTTATCTGTTTCTGGTTTACCATGCTATCAGCAATCCTTACTCTGTAGAGTTCAGTTATCCTTGTAGTAGTTATTAAAGTTTATTCGCAGTAGAAAGTCTTCCAAATGTGGTTGGTATCCTCTATTTACAAGCTTTGTTACCACTGGAAGAAAAACAAAATAAGCTTAAACTAAGATTCATATTCTGAAGTCAGCCTTGACAGTATCTGTGCATTTTAATTAAAAAAAAAAAAAAGCCTAATGCAGAAATTGGAAGACAATAGAAAAATCTGTATTTTTGCATAAAAAAGGTCCAGTATCTCCTTCTGGAATTACAAAGTATTTCAAATAAGATGCAAAAGAAAGACTACGTGTCAGTTCTAAGTGAAACTGTATTATTCTAATAAGGAAATGTTTTCTCAAGTTGCTTTCACAGAAAGACCGTGTGTTCTTATCATAATTTCAACTGACCAGGAAGCATGTTTAGGTCCTCTGGTGACCTCTGTGAAAGAAGAATCTCTGCTGAAGTTTTCTTGAGCAAAGTCCATTGTGAGAGAGAAAACCAAAGAGAAATTCCTGGGACAAACCCCTCAAGCTCTATGAATGAACAAACTGACTGCTCCAAACATCCTTAATAACAAAGGAAAAAAGGCAATAGAAACTCCCTAAGCTCATAAACATCCCATGCACTAATATAAAGGAAATTAGCAAGCAGTAGTAACATGCAAGGAAGAAGGGAAAGTGTATAGTTAGAAGTTAGGGCCTGAGCCAAAGCCATTGAAGTCCAGACTGCTTTGTATTGGCTTTCAATGGATTCCGGATCAACCCATTGTGAAAGAGGGCATTTTACAATACACGGTGACTGAAGGTACAAGTGTAGATGAACAAGCACACATTTGTTTTGTAGTGCTTAATAAAGAGGGTGTAAAGAACTAGGTCACTCAGCAAATTTCCTTACGGAATGGTCTATTAATCTCTGTCCATGAAGCAACCATAGATCTCGTAGTATGGGCTTAGGTGGCTCCCAGAGGTGTTCTGCCTTCCTGTAGAATTTGGAAGCAGCCATTCTAACTCATCCTGAAATATCTGGGTTTGGTCCTTTGACACCATTTTTGGACACCCTTAAAGAATAAAAAGGGCAGCTCATTTCCTGAAGAATATAGTCTGACTAGAAAATATTCTAGAAAAATAGATCTAAGGAAAACAGTTGTACTTCCTTCGGGAGTTAAGGGTTTTCAAAAAAAAACCAAAAAACAAACCCAAACCCCATGAACCACCTTTGTACTCAGGAGAAGGATAAGTAACTTGTACTAAAAACACCAGCAAGATCTGAAAGGGAAATGGAGAGGAAAGACAGATAACCATTTTTTCACATTATAGGGTAAGCTGACAGTGAGAAGAAATTTTATCACGTTAAAGGAAAGAACATTTGGTAAATGATGTGTGCAGTTGAAAAACACTTGCCTGGAGCACTGGATATAAGCTCCAGTTAGTGCTAGGAGGCTCTCTGAGTTTTAGTCCAACACGGGAATTAGAACTTTCAAATCTTGTAACAATGGTAATACTGAACTAATGCAGTTATATCTAAAATTACTTGTAAGTGGTATCTAACTATCATTGCTGCCAATAAAAAGTTCCAGAACTCAATTCCAGAGAAAAGAAAAATGTAAGCACACACATAGAGCTAAATACCAAATACTTATTTTGCAAATTAGCAAAAACTTATGGTCAGTTTTGGGATATCTGTTAGATTTCTTGTGTGGATGTTTTAATTGATGGATATGCAGATCTTTGCAAACCATAATAATGCAGTTTTCATTTGGGAACTACATTTTCTAACACATGCTAAGTACGTACATCTTCCTACTACTACGTTATACTTCCAAAACCTCTTTGTAATTTTTTTCAGTTTTCAGTTGACTTTTTCTCCTATCTAGAATTTATGCAATTTCTTACCTTTGAATAAGAAGTGGGAGTAGTACTTGAAGGTATTGTACGACTGCTGCATCAGACCAAAGTTGGGATGAACAGCCATTTGCTTCCCTGCATCAAAGCTCCATGACTGAGAGATCAGCTGGCTGCGGAACTTCAAAATAAGGCTGAAGATGCTATGTATAATGTTCATCACAGGAGCTGCCTTCTCTGTCAACAGACCCCTAACAGAACAAAAACAACTTCAGAAAAGTAGTTGACATAATTTATTGCTTGTAGAAAAAAAAATACAAAGGGGTGATAATCCTTTAGGTTTCCTCTTTAATTGCTTAAAAAAAAAACCAAACACGAGACTGTAGCCAACTGTAATGGTAATTTTAAAAAAGGTGCCTAAACCTAAGTTTGCTTGCTCTTCCAAGAAACTGGTATTTGCACTGGTCATTTCTAGAATGACATCTGCATTTGCAAAACAGATGACATTTAAAAACATTATCAACTTTAAATCAACAATTAAAAACTTTAATCCCCTCTCATCCCATCACCTGGTATCCAAACAGCAACTTTAGGCAAGTTTTTTCTAATTAAAACTGAAAAAGAGAGACATGAAAGCACAGATTTATTTTCTTGTTTATAATTTCTGTTTCTTATCATCTCTTCTCCCCCCATCTCCCCACTTTATCATTCCAGTGTATGCTCTTTAAGAAAAAAAACAGATAAACCCTAGCTTCTCTTCTCTTATTCACACCACTTTCTGCCTCATACACAGTAACCAAAGGGCTAAAAGCTTGTGATTCCTAAAAGACAGATGTCTCTTGCACTGCTCATAAATTTGGACAGAGGCATCAGGTCACATTTGTTCCTTCAAAGTCCAGTCCTCCTCACTGCACATATATTAAATGCATATACAATGTATAGAAGCATTTTACAATCCTTCAGCTAGGCTTACTTGTGCACACTACTCATGCTGAATGAAACAGCGTTAATTTACAAAGGCTATGCTAAGGATGGGGTGAAGAAAAATAGAACTGTGGCAAGTGTGCCCCTAGTCTTCAGGTTAGAGCTGTCTTAGTAGACTTAAAGCTTGCAGAAGCAGGGTGAACTGGAGCTGGAGGCAACACCAAGGAGTCTGGGGAAATGAGGAGGATGGGTAGCTGAAGAAAAGCATTAAAGTATGGGCCTCAGTGTGCCATGAAGTTTGTTTCTCTTACATAAGAACACTTTCATATGTAAAGACTACTTAGTGTGTTCAGGCAGAAATCAGTTTTGCACAAATACGTTAGGCTAGACTGGCTGTTCCATTAACTTAAATATCTGAAGTAAAAATAAGTATGGTAGCTTGCCTGAAGATTGCTTTGTTGAGATATTCAGCATGTGTTCTATGAATTTCTTCCAGGTTGCCTACAGAAGACAGTTTGTTTCCAAATTCACACCATGTAACATGAAGAATCTGATTAGCAATGTAACCTTGAATAACTTTCACAAAATGCTGCATTTCATGTTTATACAGCTGGAGCTGTCGAAACTGAACAGAATTTGATGCACGACTCACTAAAGCTGAAAATAAAAACAGAAATATATTATCATCAGCACCCATGGAGACTGTCTAAAATCAGAGTTTTTAAAGAAATGAAGGTTTCTGTTAGTAGAGTCTGTTTGAAATGCCAAGGAAGTTTCTTTAAAAAATTGTGGCTTTTGCAGCTTGACATGACTGTTTATAAGCAATTGGCTAGCACAGGGTACTAAAAGCATTTTAAACAGGACGCTCTCTAGTTCACTTATTATACTTACCAGTGCGTTTTAAGTGAAACCAAACATCCTTGAGAGTCCACACCATGTGCTTCAGCTGAAGCAAAAAGGAGAAGATCTTGTTGTATTTATTCATGCAGCTCTCAGTAATGACAATGTTCAGAGGCCAGTCAACCTTAAAGAAATAACAGTGCTGATCATACTATATTTAGAAATTATAAGAATATTTCAGATACAAGTATTTCAGGGACATACAAATTAATATATGTATTGTAATAATGTAATGCAATGGCTAGGGTAAGTAAATCCTGTAATTTCCGTTACACAATTTTTTTACTCCATTCTTAAAGCTATTCCATTATTAAGAACGTATTCACTCTACCATGGTCTGTAAGAACCACAGTATAATTGCAGTATTCTACCTTTCTCCATGCTTTCTTACCTTGTACCTTAGCTCTAAGCAACTCAGAGCATCCGGTGCATTGGGCTTGAACACTTCTGGAAGATACTTGAGGGCAAAAGAAAGATTGGAAGCAAGCTGGGTGTCACCATGAAGACTGTACTGTAATGCTTTATTTAGGATAGAATTAAGAACCAGTGGATTCAGCAATTCACCAGGTGTTTGTCCTGATCCAAGCTAGGGGTAAAAAAAAATATAATTACACAGAATTAGTAAAAAGTCTTGGCTCCTGAACACAGGTAAATTAAAACAGAATGGTAAAGTGGTAACTATCCTGCCTGGCTCCACCATTCTGACTGGAATTTTCTACTTCTGCCATAGGGATGCATAAACAGCCTAACAAGCAACTTCTGAATGATTTGCTCTTCACAGCATGAAAGTAATCTCATACCTGTACTGATTTAATTTGGTATGTTGGACTGCAGTTTGCTGTGGTTCAGAAGATGCTACAAATCCCTAGTGCAGGGAATACAGGCTTTAGTGGGGCAGAAAGCCAGCGACAGGACTGATATTATCTGACTCCAATCTGCCTATCTCATCAACTCGGCACCCTTGGAGGTTTACAAATAAAGCTATTCATCAAATCTAAATCCCCAAGTGCTTTCCCTAGTTGGGGCTAAAGCATTCTTAGGATTCAGAGAAATGCACTAACTATCCTACAGCCACGTATCTCCACTGGCAACCAGCTACATTAACCCAGGCTATCCTTCCTACCTTGCTGTCTTCCCCACAAACACAAGGGTAAGTCATGAAAATACTGTCTCAACAGAGGGCCCAGCACTCTCTTCAGATGCCCTCCTGTCTGCTCTATAGGATATTTGAGGTAAGAGTAGGTATTTTGCAACACAGGCCTTTCCACTGGATTTTAGCAAATGGCAACAGGCTCTTCCAGCCTTGCTGCCAGCAGATGGGAGGGGACACAGCAACAGTGCAGCAGTTTTCACACAAAAGAGTGAAGTACCCTTCCACGACTGCTTATCTGTCAAAGTTTGAAATTATCCTCCTCAATGTGCCAAATCCTTGTACTCTCTCTATGGCTGGGATTAGCAGTAGGAAATATTACTCTCTTCCTTGGGAATGCCTTGGGTATGAGCATCCCTCCTGAGCAAAGACCTTCTTTTGCCTCAGTCCTTAAAATGTTAACAGAGTTCCTTGCTACAAGACTTCTCTGCAGGGCACAAAAGACGAAAACGGCACAAGCCAGGATTGTAATTCACGCCATTCCTTCATTCCCTTCCAAATTAATCCAGAGGTATCAAGCTAAAACAGACAACCCAAAAACAAGGGTTAAGACAACAAAGCAAATACCTTCTCAAACAACAGGTCACTGAGCGACTGTGCAAACTCCCCGTCTTCCATTAACAAAAAATGTCTCAGCGCTTCAAAATGCTTCTCTACATTCAGTTCCACAAAGTAGTAATCAACTACTGCTTTGTTCACAAGAGAAACACTAAGAATAAAAACAAAGAAAAAGTATTATTCTTACAAGCAACTCCTTCCTTACTGTTAACATTCAGCTGTGGTTACATCAGATTAATGCTCCAGTACTTAACTCTGATATCCAAGACAGGATGATATTCACATAAGCAAAAGAAATGAGACAAAAAAAATCTTCATCCAGAATATACCAGAATTAAAACCTACCACTTCACATAACTGGGCTTTAAACAGTACTGGGGAAGTATTTTAAGACCGGCTACATATAATGATCTTTGGAACATGCTGGTGGGCCTGAAGCAACATTTTAGCAATAACCTTCTGTCTTATCTCTGTCACCTACATAAACAGATTAAGAAAGACTATCAAATCCCTGAGAAGAATATCCTAATTAGTAAAGCTCTGACACTAGATCTTTAGGGCAGATCTATACTACAGTTTGCAGTATAGTGTAGGTATTCAAGCTAGCTTTAAATAATTTAACTTGCATATCAGGGATAGGCTAATTCTGCCAGCACACAACTCAGGCTCACTTATTTTGCTTTGCTGAATACATGAAACTGCATACAAATTATTCTGGTAGCCCATCTGGATGTTTAAAACTAAGTTAGATAATTACGTCTTTCTATACTACACCAAACTTTGAGTATAGCATACTCAGTTAGTAAATAGAAGTCCAAACTTACAAGAAAGTACATTCTAAAACAGGAAGCATTTCAACACATCTGCGAATAACTTTTTTCATGACAGAAGCCAATCTTGTACATAATAACAAAACCTTTTCTTTAAAATACCATTAGACAGACTACTAAAACGGTCCAACATATGTAGGGTTTCTCTATATATTCCAATAGCAACAAGAACAGCTTCTGTTAAACTTCCAAACAGCCTTGAAGCTGGAGTTCCCTTAGAAATATAAAATATATCCTGATCAATATGCATGAGCTTTCACATAATCAAAAGATTTTTCTTTTTTTTTTCTCCTTATCTTTCATCTGCCAAATAAAAACTAGCACAAACATTATAAATAATACACCTTCTTTTTAAAAGAACAAGAAAACCAATGGTGTCAAAACCACTGCAGCGTAATCCACAAGTCTGAGAGCAAACACTTCCCTCCAGGCCCTTGTATTTCAAATAGACCTTCAATTTTTAATTTGCACATAAAAATGTAAGTTTATGTTATTAATTATAGTAAATCTAAACTTTTTAGTTAGTAACAGACCATCCATTGAACCACTTCTGGGAGCAAAGAGAAAATTTAAGAGAACAGATCTATGTGCAACTCTTGTCTCAAAAAAGAACTAATAAAGAACATGACGTTAATTGCTCAATTATGGATTCATTATTTCTAACAAATACTCACTGAGATACAAGTGGAGCAGTAATAGAACGTTTCATCAGCACTGGCAGAGATAGGAGCTCACTGAGCTGTACAGCCGTTTCATCTGTTGCTGACTGTACCATAGGATCCACAGGAAAAGTGTACGATCTTGGTATCACATGATGCAAGAGATGAGAAACTGGTAGTTCTGCTAAATTTAAAAATATATAAACATTGTAAGCTAAGCAATTTTTATATATTTATTATATAGTATATAAATATATGTATTTATAATATATAGCATAGTATTTAGTATATTTAAGCAATTTGATAATCTGTTTCTATTAAACTCTACAAACCCCTCTACGTTAGAAAATTGTGATGTGTCAAAATGTATTTCTCATCTTTGTGCCTAGAAGCAAACTGTTTGGTTACTGCAGTTCATAATATTGGTAATTTACTGGTAATTTGGGTATTTTTTATGGGACTCAGCTTTCTTGCTCAAGTTTACCACATCTTCTATTGATCTACTGTTCCAACAGTTTTACTCACACATCAAATCATAACTGTCTTGATATTTTTCAATACAATACTGATCCGATAAGGCTTTCAAATAAGCTTGTTCTTTCTTCCATGTATCTTCCTCTCCCCCTTCCTCCTCCTTAATCTTGAGAGCATTAGCTTCAGAAGGTAAAGTTTCTTGAGGCACAATATCTTGTGGAATTGCGTTTTCAGGTTCTTCTGCCTAAAACAAAAAATGGACAAATTTTATGAGAGATTCTGGCTTTGTCTACTCACACGTAATGTGTTCTTACATGTAACTGACTAGTTGTTCCAACTGAAAATAAAAAAGCTTACTCACCTGTACTTTTCTGACGTGTAAAAACAAGATGGTATTACAGTGATTACTAGATTAGGACAGAAATGTATTACCTTAACTACCAGTGTGTTTAATACTTCGAAGGAAAAGGAAGTCGTCTTGACAACTACTTTGTTTCCTACCTGTAAGCTCTGTGAGGAATCTGGAGAAGGGTCCTTGTTGACCACATTTGGAATTACTGCAATCACAAGTAAATTAAAGACAGCATTTACTTAGACCTGCTTATAATACTGAGTTCATACTTCAGATCTGGTCCCAAAGTTCTTCAAAATTTCTCTACAGACTATCACAGAAACAACCACCCCAGTAACAGTCCCTCCCCACAGTCCCACTCACACACTTTTATGCGTGTTCTCTACTCAAGATCACATGAGGTCCCGTTTCACAAAATTTCAGACTAGAATTTTTTTAATGCTGTTTCTTGTATATAGGAAACAAGACTAAGCTCAAATTGTTTCCTCTGAATTCTAACAGTGTCGGAAAAGTTATGCAAGAAATTAAGTAATAAGTATCCATTTTGAACACAAACATTTACAGTTACTTTCATGAGCCCTTAAATGCTGACTGAATAAACTTAATTTTATTTTACCTTCTTGTTTCTCTTTCATTGTATTTTCTTTTTTGTCATCTTTAATATTAGCATCAGGAAAGACTGGAACACTGTCAGATGACTGTGACTGAGGTGAAGTCTTTTCCTTAACTTGTGACGTTTTTGCTTCCTTTCTGCTTCCTTCAGCAGGAGGTAATTCTTCACTGTACAGAAGTGTCTGAACCGTGGAGTCAGAAGGACCAGAAATGGTTTTTCGATGAGGTATTGGATCATTTTCTGTAGATGGGGCCCACTTCCCTATTTGGATGCTTGACTGGGATGCGTGACCAAACGGGCTCCAACGAGATTTCAAAGGCTCTGTATCTGAAACCAGTTCTCCAATTTTGATGTGCGACTGTGAAGCATGCCCGTGGATGTTCCAACGAGGTCTAGCTGAGACCACCTCTGACACGTTTTCACCAATCTTGATATTGGCATCAGATGCATGACCATGGATGTTCCATCGAGGCCTTGTAGGAGCTACATTTGACACATACTCTCCAATCTTAATATTGGCTTCTGAAGCATGTCCATGAATGTTCCACCTAGGCCTTGAGGGCTCTACCTCTGATGCATATTCCCCAATTTTAATGTGAGCTTCAGAAACATGCCCATGAATATTCCACCGGGGTCGGATAGATTCAACTTCAGAAGTATAGCTGCTGATTTTTATATGGGAGTCTGAAGAATGCCCATAAGGACTTGAATGTGGCTGGTAAGTGTCCACATAAGGTACATATTCTCCCACTCTAATGTTGGCATCAGATGCATGTCCATGAATGTTCCACCGAGGCCTTCTATACTCCACATCAAATACATTTTCTCCAACTCTAACATGTCCCTGCCAAGCTGCAGATGGTCTGAGAACTGTATTAAAATCATACTCCTTTTGCTGATGCAATAGTGCATTGTCTTCTTCCAGTGCTCCTTTCAAGACAGGCTGATTTTCACTTACTTGAGAAGTCTCAGAAAGGTCTGAGTTAATATTTCTGAATGCTTCATCTAGCAAAGATCCTTGTATGCTAATGGCAACAGGTTGTTCATCCTGTGGCTTTGATAAGAAATCTTCTATATTCACATTGGATTCAGGCAAGGAATCAGCACTGTATAGAGGACTACACGCTTTCTCTGAACTTTGGAGACTGCTTTCAGATCCTACTGCTTTAGGCTGAAAATGCTGATCAGCATTACTACTTGTCAGCTCTGGCATGGGCAGTGCTTTGTCAGCAGAAGTAGCATATTCCAGTCCAGGCTCAGATTCTTTTCTGCCAACTGTCTCACTAGAATGCAGAGGTTTCAGAGATGACACCTAAAAAAGAAATAATTATTACACTGTATGGCTAGTCACATAATCAAGCTACTTATTAGATCACCACTTGATTACATATAAGATTTAAAATTTTCCAATTTTTCAGATGTACTACAAATAATGTGGTAACTACTCACCCTGCTGTTACAGTGAACCTTGTGTTTACTGAACTGAAATGAACCATGAAATCAACTCCCTTGAGGGAGACTTGGAACAGCAACCTGGAGTTTATGTAAGAAAATAAACTCACCTGTGAATGTGGATCTTTCACAACAGGGTTTTTATCTAAAGCCAGCTGGCACTCTTTATAAGGAATAATATCTAATTTTCTCCTGTAGTTTCCATCTGGAAGTTTTTCAAGCATTTCCTATAAGTAAAAATGACAAAACCAGAAGTTTTAAAGTACCAAGTACCAAATTTTCTAAATTACATTTCTTAAATCTTTCCAGAAGATACCTCAATGCGTTTTTGATCTTCTAACAGAAACTTAAGACGGGCTGTTTCCAACTTGTGTCGCTGGATTTTCCATAACGCTCTTTGTTCCCTACGGGCTGCATCATCAGAAAGTTTGCTATAATGGTCAATTAATTCTTGCCTAAATGAAGGTAAAAATAAAGCTAAGTTAAGATTTTAGCATACTGATTTTCATCTTCCCTTCTAAAGAATAAGGCCTCTTAGCACTTCAGAACTAAAAAGCAATTTTTTAAAAGTAGAAGCCATAGGCTTCAATCACAGAGAAGAAACAGTGGAGAAAACAGGACTGTATTCTTAGTCAATATGTACTTCTATAACTATTCTTAGTAGGTCACTCATTTATCCTAAGTATTTTTAGATATAACAGAAGAAAGTGAAATACAACTAGATGCACAACAAGAACAATTCAGATAACTATCAGTCTAACTCCTCCATCTGCTTTTTACTTCTGCTTTGACATACATGTGACCATATTTGCTGTGGGCTCAGCTTTTAATTGAAGATGTAGTTAAATTTTTTCCTGAAATTCTGATCAAAACAAAAACCAGACTGGATAGGGTTGGCGCAAATCAGTGGGTCCCAGATTTTGGGGCCACTAACCATTCATAAATCACAAAATTGCTCATAGATTACCGAAAATATTTACATCCATCTTTTAACTGCAAACATTACCCTTGTAGAGCAATGTCTGGGAACTGCTAGTACCATAGATTTTACTGTGCAGTAATTTTTCCTGAGGTCTTTATGATGGTTTTGGAGTATCTAAGCTTTGGGAGACTACTCAGATACACTTACCTTGCCTTTTTTTCCAGTTCTTCTTCTAAAGCTTTCAGCCTTTTTTCTCTCTCTCTGAGCTCTCGGGCATAGCTAAAATCATCATCAATCTCCTCTTGCTTTATTGCAAGGCGACGCTGCATAAATATTTAACACTTAAAAGCCACTCTCAATACCAGCTGTAATGCACACATCTGCAAGAAGTTCTTATTTGTACCCCATGAACTATTCATTCAACTTCAGTACAATAAGTCAAGATATCCTTTCAATTATTTGCCTAAGAAATAGTTGGCCTTTAGAAACATACAGAAATACCTCTTGATCTTTTGCAAATTGCTCTTTCAGCTTCTGAAACTGTTCCCGTTTCTTTGCATCCAAAGCCATTCGTTCTGATATTTGTCGATCTGTATTACAATAAAGATATTGTTAGTTTACATTAACAAACCCACCAGAAAACACATGAAACACCACTGCAACTTACCATTAATGGCTTTTAGTACTTTGCTAGCAGTTTCTCGAGCATGAACAATTAATTCTTGTTTGGCTATTTCCATGCGCAAATCCTGAAAAAAACCCCAAACAGACAAAAATACAGATGGGAATTTTTTCTATTTTAGACTTGAAAATACACTCTTGCAAAGAAAGGTGCACACTTTATAATGGTTATTAATCTACAATTATAGTACAGAAATTTGAATAATGAAATTCATTAAATGGAAAGTCTATAAATTAATATTGAAAGTTAATACTCCAGACCTTACAACAAACCAAATCCATCTGATATATGCACTACACCGATGGCATCTGAAAGACAGAAGTCTCTTTATAACTAAAAGAGTTCCAAAAAAACCACTTAGCTATGCAAATTACAAAAAGAGTCTTATCTGGTTACTAATTAGCTTGTCACATTTGTTAAATTAGAATCTAACAATCTTTTCAGTACTTTTCAGTAGGAGGGCAAATCTGCTGCTGCAAAGAACTAAGATGGAAGTCCAAAACTCATTTAAGATATGAAAATGCCAACAAATGACAACACGCCACCTATACTTTAGAAAGTTATATTAAATAAATTTTTTTTCTGCAGTAACAATTCAAACAGCAATTGACCAATGAAAAAATTCTGACCATGAATACAAATTCTTTCAAAGTTATAACAAAAACAAAAAATGAGCATTTTAAAAAAAAAAATCCCAACAATAAGGTCTTTATTATTTTATTCATTTACCTTTTCCTCCTTGCTAATGGAACTGTACCGGGCAATTCTTTCCATTCGACCTACATACACTGCACAATCTCTCTCTATTTCTTTGAGCTCCTCAAGTGAAAAAATAACTGAAATCCGGGGAACAGGTATATCTGACCAACATATATAATGCTGAAAAATGAGAAATTTTCTTTTAAATACATTTTTAAAATTGTAAAATGTTATATGAACTCACATATTTTTTGTTAAATTAGCAACTAGCAATTCAAGATACTGAAACAAGCCTCCACACAGGATCTAAAATTTTTAATAATATCATCAGGTTTTGCATTTATATAATTCAAAGTAGGAGACAGAGTTATAATGTTCCAGAAGTTGGATCACAGGTCAAGTTCTCAAGGTTCCCCTCTTCCCCACTGAATTGGACAGGAATCTAAAATCTGATACATACATTTATACTAGTAATGTTCTAAATGCCTAAAATTTTGCTTTTCTGAAGATCCAAATTAATTGAGCCTGAGTAACTCAGTGCTGAATGCATCTCTCCTATCAAAAGTTAGGTTTTGTTCACTTATACCCGCCTCAGATCCCCACTTAACAGGAACTGTCTGGAACATGACACATACCTACAGGAGAGAGCTCTACACAAGACATAACTCTCAAAAACATGGCCACTGCGCATCACAGAGTACCTGTTCTCTAAGCTAAGTATCTTAGGTCTTTCTGCTCCACCTCAACCTCCCTAAATCTCTGAAGCTGTTCTACTCAGGGCAGAAAACAGGTAAGTCAGCTTTAAAAAAGACAAAAGAGCGCATAAGCATGCTCACACTAGATTCCCCAGTCTACCGGTAAGAGCCAGAACAGGGGATGCCCAGAGCTATATTCCTGGGACTGTGTCAGCTACGCGAAAGGGAAGAGCCAGCTGTTTAGGGCATTATCATGGAAAGGGATGAAACGTGACGGGCACTCTCAGACACATGGAAGATGATTGAACCTGGGTGCCCCACATTTTGGGGGAATGTTCTATCTATTAAGATACTGTTAGCGACCGATAAAGCTGTAATTTATAATGAAAATTATGGCCGACACTGTTTTATAAAAAGCCCAGTACTACTGGCACACCTGAGTCATGGTTTGAGAATGCTTATCAGCGCAGACTCAGGAGAACTAGCAGAGGGTCATCTCACTTGAGATATTAGGCTTATGCCTGATACCAGATATCTGATACTGAGCTGCTCAGCTCTGTCAAGACTGGGCAGCTCTGATCTTAAAAAGAAAGAGAATACAAGTTACTTGGGAAAGAGTGCCTATAGACTTTAGACACCTCTGTGGTTGTTCCATTGTTAGACATACATAGAGAAGAGGGAAGACACAAAGTAGTTTTAACATAGTTTTCTTATCAAGGACAAGACTCGTTCTGCAAAATATGAATAAGCAGAACTATTTAAACACTTCTTGGAAAGGTAGTGATACAGCTGAAATACAAGAGCTGTGCAGAACTGAATCAAGACCTGGTAAGAGAGGCATCTTTAAACCAAAAACATAGTAGTGTAAGTTGTGTGAAAAATGGAAGGCACTTGCTTGGAAGCCTAAAACATTTCTGCTTTCAATACAAAGGAAAATAAGAAATATAGCACGTGCATTGGATATGATAAATTTGATGCCGTTAAAAATTTATATTTCTGCAGTGAGGTGTTAGCAAGTAGAGTGGATAATCAGCTCACAAGTATCTGAGTGCAATTAATTGCTTTTCATGAATCAACATCCTACTTATGCAATACCAGTTTTCAATAAAGGAACAAACTTGCTAAAAACCTAGAAACTTGTTCTGAAGAGACATGATTTTCTCAATGTAATAGGAAGGAACCAAACCAAAACTTACCCTAGGACAGCACAATTTCAGCAAGTTTATGGTTTTTCCACATATGTATACATCATTAGCAATATGTTTAAGAAATACAGGGACACAATCTTCTACTTCTTTTGAAATCAAAACGTAACCATGAGTCCAATAATGTTTATCTACATATCAAACAAAAAGAGGAAAGTATGTGTTTTTAATTATTTAATTAACAGCACAAATTATATAAATTAGAAATGCTCCATATACATACTGTACCTCTGAAACAAAGATAATCCTCATTCACCTGGATCATAAATTCTCCATAAACATCTCTGAATACACCACTGTATACCCAATCATAGATAAATCTAAAAAAAATATAATTGTAGAATATTGAAAATCAATCCTCTTGCCTTCTCAACTTTATTATAACCAAACAGTAAGTATATTCTTTAAAACATCAAAACACACAAGCTATAGGCAGGATAAAAAAACAGCAATTAAGTGCTGTCACACTGATATTTAAAGGTACATACAGGATTGTGTCTCTACATTTTTCTTAAAAGAAACCATGTTTATATAGAACATTGCAGTGACAATTAGTTAGAGATGAAAGAACATTGCCTTAATTAAAACAATCTTTTACTAAGTATATATTAAAAGTCTCTAGAAATCTTTGCAGCACATCAAAAGCATAGGGAGAGATAAGAAGGAAGGATTAATTTTAAAGAGAGGTAACTTTAGCAAAGAGAAACTGAAAAGGTATAAAACAAAGATGCAATACCAAGCACTTTTTCCCCGGACCTAGAGACAATTTTAATATACGTGCAATAATGAGAAATACTATTTTGGAATATTTATTCATGCTTTTTCATATTTCCTCTGTGTGAAACCAAACTTCTGAAAAAATAAAAAAATACAATTATCTGAAGCTATAGATAAAAAGGCTCAGAGCATCTTGAAGCTAATCCTTTTTTTTCTTACCAGTTGCAATAATAACGCTGTTTCTAGACATTGGCTCAGTGTAACAAACAGGAAGCATTCAGCACAGGAACTACTGTCCAATATTAAGGTTGTAAGTAAAAAGTTAAGAACTTTTAAAGTGTTCAATCTGATGCTTCTATGATTTATTTGAGCAACAACTTCCATAATTTAATTTCTTTCAGGTTAATAAATGAGTGGGATAACACTTTCTGCAGATAATGGAGGCCTCCCTCCATGGCAGCCCTGATTGTATATGATTGATGTTTCGATGGACATTTGCAACAAATTTAAGAGTCAATGCTGTAAGTATCACATACTAGTAAGCATACTTTCATATTTTTTAGCTTCTTTGTGATGTCATGACATCCTGCCCTTGGTATTTCAGAAATGTGACTACCTTCTATAAATTGCAGGTCAGGAGCTGTGAAGATATTTCAATGAGTCTTCTGATAAATCTGAAATTAAGTTTCTCTGAAGAACATTTTATGTAGAAGGAAGAAAAAACAAGAAGGGTGGCCATGGGAGGAACATTAAATTTGAGCATTTTGACAGATTTTGGTTTTCTCTTTCTAGTACCATTACCTCTATTAAGTATCATTGTAAACTGATGATGGACTACAGCTATAATCCCTCTAAATAGCTATTTAAAAAAAATTAGCATCTCTTCAAAAGTCTATAAACTAACAATTTCTAAATTGATGTGCACTGCTTAACAAAACTGTTGCAATCCAAAGAACTCTACTTCCTATTGTTAGTTAGTTACATCTACATAATGAACAACAGATTTTATTTTTTTTTTAATTTTTGCTTACTGAAAAGCCCACAAGAAAAAGACAGTGGAAATAAGCATGAACTTTCCCAGTTTGTGCAACACCAAGAGAAACCTGTTAGTTGCCAGTTTCAGGATTTTACTAGAAGTATGAGAAGAAAAAAAAAAGAAGTTTATCCAAGTCTTATATTCCAGTATGAATTTCCAGGACCAGTAGCAAGAAAGAAGTCTTATTCACATGTATTTATTTACTAATCTAGTCACACATAAAATCCTTATGTTGTTACTGAGCTGGAAAAGAGAAGGAAAGAAGGATTCAGCAAAATTAATTAATTTTAATATTATTTTGCAGATACAGCCACACCTTCTATCTTCTCTGAAAATGTTAAAAGTCATTGTTAAATTAGCAGAGTTACTCACTAGATTACTAATTCAGAACTGCTCTTAAACACATTTATGCAGAGAAAGTATGGACGCACCTTGTGTATGGTTCACAGCTTGTCTTCAACAAAGACAGGAGAACTGGATAATGTTCATTGCTACAGTTGTTGAGGGCCTCTTTGTACAGATACGAAAGCAATTTAACACCCTAAAAAAATTGAAAAATATTCTAATATTAGGCAACAAACTTCACTACAACTTTAATAACAAAACACTCATAAATATACAGCTTCACTTGTTTCATTGAACACAGAAGATGGGATTCATCTCACTTCCTCTAGCTGTCTGTAGTTAAGATCACTTTATCTGAGCTAGTTACCTCAAGGTCACTTTAAAGTCACTGAAGGGAAACAGGTATGTTTAGAGTTGGATTCACTTGACTTGCTACAAACATCTCCTTTAGAATGAAATGGAAGGCTTATTTTGGGTCCTTTGTTTACTTTAGAAATTGAAAACAAAGGACAAAATTCCAAATGTTAAAATGTCTGGAGAAAGGATCATGGCATTGTAAGTAGAGGTCCAAGGTCATATCTTTGGTAGCAGAGAGACCAACACTAAATTTTTTATGTAAAATCCTACCTAATTTTGAAGAATATTAACATTGTAACCCAAATCAAACATAAAGACATCAAATTAATTATCACCGTAGGAAATGAAGCACCAGCTCCACCACTGATCCCCAGCGCTGTTGTTCCTATGCCACAAAGTTCAGCTAAGTACCTAAAAAACAGTATTAAAACATATGTAACAATTTCAACCAGAAGTCTGAGAACACAGTGATGAACTCTGCTGAAGCTGAATATCATACAACAACCCTACTGTATCAGCGGAATGATAACAGGGATAACAAAGAAACTGAATATAAAGACCTTACATGTTTTCCCTAGAATCTTCTAGAAAAAAAGAAACCTTTCTGTTAAAATAGAGGAAAAATACTGAAAGACTATGTAAGAATGCCCACGTAATATTGTGTCTTTTAGTGTATATGAAGAAATAGATTGCATTTTTTCTGCTATGAAAAGCTTAAATGTTTAGTATTATTCTCTTACCTCAACTGACGACCTAATTTTCTGAAGAGAAAGCCAATTGTTAGAAGACTTAAAGTAGGAGGTGTTGACAAAACACAGGCTCGGTAATATTGAAGATACTTTCTCAGCCCACTTGTGAATGCCTAGTATCAACAGAAAATATTTAAAGTCTTACTGTTAAAGTTGTTAATAGTCTATCTATGTCTCACATCAATTGCATCACCATGAAAACAAACTTTTCACTAAAATAATTTGCACACACAGGTAAGAGGGACTTGTATACTAAAGTAAGGGGAAAGTAAGAGTCCATGCAGCTTCAGACGTTCAAATTAGCCAGATGACTCCTTTATACTCTTTATATATCCAATGCTCAGAGCCTGTACCCATGCACAGTATAATAAAGCATCTTGGTTCACCTTCTTTGAATTGCCCTTTGGGAGCTCCTCGTTCTCTAACAGCTATAGTATGAACCTAGGGAAACCTGTTTCCTTACTTTCATGCCTAAATTGGATAATGGAAAAAACTCATCTAGAACTTTTGCTAACAGGACAAAGAGAGAGACCTTCTTATTCAATTTCTATTAACATTGCTGTAAATCAAATATTCAGAAGGAATACATTGTCACAACCAAACCTAACTTAATTCTATGCATTAGAAAGAGATGAAATCACCTGATATTACACAGTGTATGTACAGTTCAGCACAATATACAGAGGACTGACAGGGAGAATTTGCACTTAATTCTGAACTGAGAAAAAGTAATTAAAGCTATTAAGTATCATATTTCTCTATTTCAGTTTTTAAATATATATATTATATATATACATACTGTATTAAGAAAGTCCTTGTATTTTATTTAATTTTATACATCTTAATGTATAAATATGTAATGTTTTTAAAACATCTAAAACTGATATTCCTTTAGTCCTCAACAGAACAACATCACACTTCAGGTAATGAAAACCTTTTATCATGTGTTTCAGTGCAAGCAAGCCCTAGGCACACAGAGCTGTGATTTAAACACAGTGGCACTGTTCACTGCCGATGTGGGATGAGCATTACACTTAAAATGCTTAGCAGTTTTGCGGAATGCAGAAATTCCAGCTTTACACAAAATCAAAGTTACCTTCTCTATCTGAGATAACTGGCTTATTAAATCTACATGATTTAATACAATTGTTTTACCTGAAACACAAGTCCTTTGCTGTATGAAGAATCTAAAACTGGCTGAAGAGAAAAACGACTTAGTCGTGTGTAATAGGTTCCATACTCTGCAACTTCCGAGAGTAGGTTGTGCATTGTCTCTGGTGAAGTTCCAGATACATATACCCCCTCCTTTATCACAAATGTCTGAGCAGCCTAAAAGGATATAGGGAAGGAAAAAAAGGCAGATTCAAATATTTCATAGCTGCATTCTGATTTAAAATAGCAAACAGTTACACACAAAAATAACAGCAGACAGATTTTCAGTTTAGATACTCTGGTGACTGAGACTATATAGCTAGGACACTGTGATAAACATATTAAATTGTAGCAAAATTTCAGGAGTGTGAATGGTATTTTCAAATATACAGAATAAGACTCATTATCTAATTCCTTAAAGAAAATCCAATCTAAAAAACTAGTTACATATCTATTTTCAAGTATTCATAAACCTATTTTCACTTAGAGGACTACAAATACTCTTATTGCAATACATAAACACTGCCTTATTGCCATTAGGTCACATTCAACTTTTAACAGTATCCACAACTTCAAGATTTCAAAAGAAACAAATGTATTGAAGAGGAAACCTCTACAAAGAAAAAAAAGAAAAAGATGCGACTAAGAAGCGCAGTTAAAACATCTTCCACACCTGATTGAGCGAAAACGTAGTGGATACCACACCAATGAGCACATTCAAGACATCCTTAACCAGTTCAGGTTCTTTCATTAGCACAAGCTGTGGAAGCTGAAGTACAGTATTACTAAACAGTTGCAATTCCCCTTCTCGAAGTTTGTAAAATTTGTCAAAAGCTTCTCTCCCAGCTTCAGTAAGATACGGTTCCTCTTTTTTACCAGGTGGGCTGTGCCAGAGAAAACACAACATTACAGGGTTATTGTATGAAAAGAAGGAAATATATCTCCCAAAGAAAAAAAAGGCATTTCAGAATTTTACACAGCCAGCATTGACCACAGAAAAAGCTACTAGTAATATAGTACATTTTCAAGGGAATGTCCATTCAGTCAATGAAACTGTAGCCCAAACTCAGTACAGTGAAGAAATAGGTAGGTAATGTGAACATCAATTCAGAGACAGAAACCTCGACAGAGAATTACCAGCTGCTTTTGTGGCCTTCCCTGATGCAGTTTTCACATTGGGAAAATGAGGTCAATATATACCAGATTTCCAGGGTCCATGCAATACTAATGCTTAAATATGTTAAAGAGCAATATGCTCAAAATGTAATAATGACTTGTATTAACACATTTTAGGGCTTCCCAGTGAGGATTACTATCCCCTCCAAAACAATTTCTCCTTCCAGTTCTTCCAAAAATTCTGAATTCTAGTAGCATGTATTACATGAAAGCTGTCAGGTATATGGTCTACATTTGACTCTAAGAACCTTACAGTCTAAATGGTAGCAAGAAAAACTGTCTTGTACTAGGAACAAAGCTAGAGTGTGCTACAGGGGCTTTGAAAAATCAGATCAGGGAACTTCTGAGTTTCTGAGCTTCTCAGGCTCAGAGCTGAAAGAACACCGTGCAATGCTGCAACAGACACATCACTAGATTATTACTTAAAATTACAGAAAACATACAGAGCAAAGTTTCTCCAAGAATCAGGCACACCACTGCCCATCAGGAATGTAAGGAGGTACCTGCCACACCTGCCTTTTTTTTTTTTCTTCCATTTAGGGAAGCTAGGAAGCTTTAACAGGGCTATGCTGAGCCCTCTCTCAGGACATGCATCTTCTACTCAACCGCCAAAAGAACTACAAGTCTAACTACACCATCAAGAAACCTGTTATAATAATTTCTGGTTTGGTACATTGTTGTAGAATAATGGGAGACAGGGGTTTAATTATTCTAGTGCTCTACAACTACCACTTTCTCCTTTGAAACTGAAATTATGGAATCATTTTAGACTGAGATAAATGAAATAGTGCATAAGAAATCAGATTAGTTAGAAAAATATTGCATTTCACACAAACAGAAAGTGTTCCCATAATCCCTTCAGTGTTTTTGACAAAGATAATTTTATCTCATCCTATGAAACAGCTGCAATCTAAGAACTAGTTTGTTGAAATTACACGACCTTTATTCCTTTCTCAATCATTAATGCAGTATATTGAATTCTGTGAATTAAATACGCACATTTCACTATTTATACTGAGGTAATTTGGAACTAAGATGAAATGCACCTTCATACATTTGTATATGATGCATAGCAAGTTTGCCAGTAACATCAGACACATACTATCCAATTCTTTCCCAACATCTTCGTTTGCTGGGTCCATATGTAAGCACTGCATCCCACAAGTCTATGTCTGGAGTCATGCTTGGCTCTGACTGAGAATCAGGAGTCAGATTGGATGCTGACTGGAATCCCTCATCTTCTGACTGGTCTATACTTTGAGGAACCTGTCAGAGAGAGTTCAATGTTATACGTGAAAACATTTTACTGAAGAAACATATGCTAATAAAGACATTCTGCTATCACTCATGATCAAGCAACTCTACATGACTCAACCTGTGTCGGCCACCCTCCCTTTATACCTATTTCAAGTTTTTCCTGTAAGTACTCTGTTTGTTTGATAACTCTCTATGGGTATTAATGCCTATACATAAACCAACAATCACCATTAAAATAATATACTAAGTTTGTTGGTGTTAAACTTGAAACTTACTCCTTTGGTAAGCACATAGCTCTAGAAACTGAGAATCTAAGGTCTGGATATTCGACAATATGTAACAGTAATAAAATCATACTGCTCAGTATTTCATTTGAGCAAATGATCCAGGCCCTAATTCTTCAAATTTGTAAATATTTTGTTAACTATGACTAACATAGTTCTTTCCCTTATGCTTATTCACATGCAGAAAATCAGCAGTTGTCCTAACAGGGTATATGCCACGTCCTCAATTCCCACTCAATAGAAGTTGTGTGCGCAGAATAGTACTCAATTTTAGTAAAAGACAATCACACCCACATAAAAAGCAGCATGTTGTTCAAGAAATCGCAAATGTTCCAGTCTGATTGAAAGAGTACAGCACTTACTCAAAAAGATTCTGCCTCCCCTGAGTTACAACTTACATCCATATATGCACACTGAATGGCACAGGGGTTTTCTTTTTTAATGTGTCAGCCTTGAAGTTTCAATTAAGACCCTGAGTTAAGGGAACTGCAACAGCAATCCATACGTTAAGTAGAGGGAACAAAATGAGGATTAGAAGTACAGAAGTATAAAAAACCTACCTACTCACAGTAAAAATAGAAAGAAAGAAAAAAACAACCCCAACAAGTTTAACTAGTACGTCTGAGAATAAAACACAGCAAAAATAAACAGAATGGACAGCAAAAGGGGAAAAAAAGATACATGGAAACTGTGCACACTGAAAAGGTAAAAGGACAGTGGGAACCAGGAGGTCCAATGAAATACAGTAACTGAAAAAAATGTTTTAAGACACAACAAGCCAAGAAGAAAATACAACAAGTTAGGTAACAGTAAAACACATACATTCAGACAGGAATGCTTATGCAGTCAGGCTGAACAGTAACAAGTAAACAACAATGCAAAGGAGTTCAATATGCAAAGCAGGCAAAAATGCAAGCAAAAGATTACTAGGGTGGGGAAGGCACAGATATAGCTGATGGCTTAACTTCATAAAGCCTACGGCCACATAATGTTTTTTTTACACAGTTATAAGACAAGACCAAGGTTTTCATTGTCATACATCTCTGTATCCAAAAAGCTTATCTTGTTCTCAGCAAAGAAAAGGATCCCTGCTCCACTTAAATTCCAACACTGCATGCTTCTATTACAAATTAGACTACCTGTATTTTAAACTAGAGTTTCAAAGTGGCATATTGAAGGCATGCACACACTCTTAAGTCCAAAACAAATGATACCATACTTTAATTGCAAGTCCAGACAAATCTGCATTGTCAGGCACTGGTGGCAAATCCAACTTGATGTCCATATCATACGTACGGCTATGGACAAGTGCACCAAAGAGTGAGACCCGTGTTTCTTTCTCAAACTTGTCACCAGCAGGATAGTTCTGTGAGAACAACCCTATGGCAGGGAGTCCAGTACCAGGTGCAGCCTCCATTATCTGAAGTGTCTTTTGAATTGTGTCATTGAACTGACATTCTTCGTTTGTTATTAGAGATTGTATATCAGCTTCAAATACGCTTACATCATAATAATCATAACCCTGATATTTGACATTTCTCCCAACGTATTTGTTGTTCAGAAAATAGTCCTTTTTTTGCGGTACAAGCTGAGGAGGACCCGTTCCAGCAAGCTGTACTAAGAGATCCAAGACAGAATTAACTTCAGTAAACGGTAAGCATTCAGCTGATTCCAGTTCCTCCACAAGACTCTCCAGTCTATCCGCTTGAGCACCTAGGCCACCAACTCTCAAGTTGAAAGAGAGCATCAAAATTTTGTTTTTCACTGGAAGCCTGGAAACGTTTGACTGTAGCTTACGAGCCTCGTCTTGAAAAAGGTTTATGAACAGGGCATTATAAGCAACCCTTTTCAGATTTTGCTTAGCCCTTCTCTTGCTGATCTTCCGCCTACCCAGGTGGACCTTCCATGGCAAACCTGTCAAGTGTGCTTCACACAAATCATTGAACAACTGCGTAATGCTCTCCATTTCAAATCAAATCGTCAGGTTACAGCAGTTACGGTCTGGGTCTCTGGTTTCATGCGAAGACCTGGAACAAAGACCGGAAAAGGAAGAAACACTGGTAAGGTATAGGAGAAACTGATGAGTACGCTTCAACTTAAACCGAGACAGCCCAAAATGAGAGCGAAGAAAACTGACCTAGCACGTATTTAGGACGTAAGCGATAAAAATAACACTATGACTTTGATCACCAGCAAAGTGATGGTGGTGCAAGCTTAATTGCAGGCGCCCGATTTTGCTCAGCAGACCGAAATAGAACAGAGAAGATTGTCCCCGTCTAATACAGCATTCACGTGGGAACACCTCCAAAAGCTCTACCGCTCGAGCTCTTCCCAGGAGACATCCTCCACCTCCCTCCCACCCGCGCCGTGCCCCCGGCAGAAGCCACGGGGCCGCGCAGAGAGCGGGCGAGAAGACGCGGGCGCTGACGGTGACGGGCGGCGCAGGGCTGGCCGGCGCGGCCCCGGCCATCCCTGGGGCTGCTCTGAAGCACCCGCCCCGTAGCTGCGGGGGGTGCCGCCGCCGCCACCCCGGGGCAGCTCGCGGCCGCGGGGCCTTGCCCTGAGGATCAAGCTGGGCCCAGCCCTTCCACCCCCGAGGACGGCGCGCCGGCCCCCTCCTCGCCC
>NW_010973199.1:1373938-1394761 GCF_000737465.1 Haliaeetus leucocephalus
GGGGCGGGAGGCGCCGCGGCCGCCGGGGCCTCGCAGCGCCGCTGCGGTAACTCCGCGTCCCCGGGAGGGAGCGTTGCCGCAAAGGGCTTCAGCCGCCGAGGCGTAAGCCGCCCGTGTGGACAGTTCACGGCTTTGAAGCCACTCCTGCCATGGTCACCTTCGGCGTTGTCGCTGCGTTTACGAGAAACAACACGCTAGTGCCAGAAAGCAGTAAGCCACGCTTGCCTTGCGTCCCGACCCGCGGAGCGTCGCTCTGCCCTCTTCTGACGCTGTTTGCACGCGAATTCTACCAAGAATACGCGGGTTTTTTCCTCTCGGTTCATGTTTTGATAAATTCGATCGAGATCTTAGAAAAATGCATATCAAAATAGAACATGGGTATCGTTCAAACTGGCTGGAGAAACACTGTTGAACGAAGGCAGGTAAAAGGGAATGAGCAGAGATATCTCTGAGAAAATGCTTTTTCCTTGAAAATGCTTAATTGTTAGGAAAAAAAAACCCACAGCTTTTTTTTTCAGGGAGGAGAGTGGGAGAGAGAAGAATAAATCAACAAATCTGTTCTGAAAAGTTTTGAAGCTAAAGTTTGGCTGTTGCCCAGTTTCCAATCTAAAATAAATACTTTTTGGAGTCTGAAGTTAAGTTCAAAGACATTCTGAACTGAAGCAGAACATCTTTGTGTTCGTCAACTTTTGTTTGTGAAGAATGTCTAACATGGCTTTTAGTTTCTTTTGAAACAGATTTTCATTTCAAAATGTTCAAGGAGTGGGTACCATGTCCTATCCAGCAATAACCGAAAACCAGTATGAACGAGAAGGGAAGCGGTGGGAACAGTTAGAGAACTGCAAAGACAGCTTTAGTTATTCAAATTATGCAAAGTTGATCCCAGTAGCAATACCAGTACAAACATGATTTGAAGCGTTTGAAATCAAAAGGTCACATTATTGAAGTCACAGTCACAGAAAAGTGCTTTTGAAAATGAGCGTTAAATCATATCCGGAATGCTGAAAAACTAGGCATACTATGGCTATTGCCTTAGGATGTTTATTTAATTTTGAGAATTCACATGATGTCAGCCTTAGGCCACTACCAAATCTCTGGGGGTTTGGGGGTTTTAGTTGTAAGACAATTTGTGTTTGAAAAGAGGGCAGAGTGGAGTCCTCTTTACACTACTTTGTTCAATTATGTATTTGTCATTTTATATATGCAAAATGTTTTTCTTTTTTCTCTCATACCTGCATAGTTCAGAAAATTAAACTTAATCACAGGTGTGATGTAGGAAATGCATACACTATAGCCGTTCAGCTGCTTTTCTTCTTGCAATTGGAAATTACTCATCAGAAAAATTAAAAGAATAGACCATGTTAAGTGAATCCTTTAAATCAGATTATGAAATGAAATTTCATTAACAGCAGGTCCTCCAGATTAAGTTTAAACTCCCAATGAAATGGTGGTGGTAGCAGCATTGCAAGCACTTTGGTATTATGTTGAATAATAATAAAATGTTTTGGCTATTATGATTACTTATTTCAGATGCCTGTCTTTTGGACTTCCTTAACATTCACGCAGTCAAGCTACTGCATATGCAAGCCTGACTTTATAATGTCACAAATGACATCAGCCCCAATTTGCAGTAACGAAGTACAGGAGTTGTTTTCAAGGGTCAGTCTTGAATAATTAGTGCCAATATAGAATTTGCAAGCACAATTCTCCATCTGAAAATAACAGATTTTAAGTATTTTAAAAGACAGGAGAGAGTTGTGAATGGCTCTTACTCTAGAGATTGACCATCTCTTTTCCTGATGATTTAAAAGGCAACATGAACAGCAACACATTCTCTTTTTCTTCTGCTGTGTAAAATGATTCTGAAGTGAAGTCAATTTCTTGAAATCCCATCCTTCACTGAAAAGAACAGCAATTAGAAAAACAGTTATTAATCAAGCTCATACAATTCCTGACCCCATAAGAACATTTTAATTGGAACCAGACCACTGCTCTTTGGCATTTCTTCTGAAAGACAGCAGGGCATTCTCTTTCAGAGAGAGATGCCCAGCTTTATCACTGCTTTTTCTGTTGAAAAACTAAAGTTATTCAGTAATGTTTCTAGACAAGTATGCTTGAAAAAATACATACCTGCCTAATCTGATTCCTATACAAAATGCAGTATCCAATCCTCAGCTACTTGTGAATGTACTTTAAGCATGACTAATCACTATTGAGTTAAGCGAAGTTATTTGTGGACAAGTTAAATGTATAAAAAAAGTCACCTGATTTGACACTATATTCAGAAAACATGTTAGCAATCGGAGCCAGTGCGCATCGTATTAACCATTCTTTAAGCACATATTTTGGTAGTTTCATTTCAAAATTCTGGAGTAACAGTATTCAAAGTTCCCAAGGGTACAGTCATTATGCTGTGAAATTCGGTGCTTTCTGGCTCAAGTGGCAGAATTAAAAGCATTCAGATTTTCATCCTTTTCACATTAGATCAGTGTGCTCCCACTGACTTTAATATCCCACTGACTTGCAGGATCCAGTTGTATTTTTTCATCTTTTCAGAAACTTGCATACATTAATAAGAACTAACGATAAAAATAGACAACTTACCTGAACACTGAAGCATTTTCCATTCCTGCTGAAACTGGTCTCTTAATATTTTTATTTTATTTACTTTTTCTTGGGTAGGAGGTACATAAACTCCAAAGTGAGGTGCAGAATCACCCACTAATGCTTTGGCTACACTTTGCATGACATTTATCTCTGTGTCCTATTGAAGAAGAAGAAAAAAATACTCCTGGGAACCAAACATTGTTTCAGTAATACATGAAATATTTTAAAACAAGCTTTTGTAATTAAGTTGCTAGTATTAGTAGCAAGACTGAGCAACTTTCCATTTTCAAATAAAAGTGTGTCAAAATGGAGAAGTTTTTTCTGAAAAAGGTAAATTAATTTTTATCTCCTGTAAAACTTGCTTCTTTCAACTAGAGAAAGAATATCAGTTTTCCTTTTGTGGTTGAAAAGAAATAGTGCTGGGTTAAAGGTAGAAAACGTTAGGAGGGAAGAAGAGCATGGAGCTTGTTTACTTCATGCATCATTTACTTTCTATTGGTAGAAAACAGTGATATCTTTTGCTTCATCCAGAAGTGACTTTTTTGGACTCCTGACAGTCTAAATCAATATAATTTGTTTGCAGAAATTATATTCTGAAGTGTCGATAGTATATGAAAATTATTAACATTTATTTGGAAGACTGTAACTCTATTTTATTTTTAAGAGATAGAAGTATTCTTTCAATTATTCTAAAAAGCAAAGCACATGCATTATAAAATCCCCACACATTACATAATCCTGTTATGGAGCTACCTGCAGAACACCAATATAAAAGTATCAGTAATTTTTTTAAGATGTATGCCTAACTTCCTTGTTATCTCTGAGTTTATCCTTCAGAATATCAATAATTCTTTCCCTTTCATGCTCCTAATTAGCAATGTGCAAATACACTATTTACGTATACTGCATATCAATGTACAAATTATTTTAGCTTAGACGATTTATGTATCAGCACTGTAAATTAAATAACATTTGAGAAGACTACAGGATAAAGTATGTCAAAATCCACTTAATGGGCAGCTTAATGAATAGTATATCTTTAATTGGATACTTGCTGGGGAACAGATTAGAATAAGCTTATGTGAACAATTACTCATTGTTTCTCATTAAAGGAGAACTAGAAGGCACAAAAGCAATCAAAAGTTACTGTTTCACAGAACACACAGAGAAATTGTGTTACAGCCACAGGATGTGCAAAAACCAAGAATGTAAGTTGAGCTCTTTAAGAGATTAGACAAATTCATGGAAGATACGCTCGCCGGCACTTTACCACACTCTGGTCTGGATACAGAAATCCTTAACGTGGTAGTGTATGTAAACACTAGACTAGGGAAATATCCATATACTCTTTATTTCCTTTCCCATGCTCTCTATCAGAAACACAGAGCTTGGGTAGATTGGTCCTCAGTTATGTATTATGGCAATAAAGTTCACATAAAGGATATGTGCGATGGAAGTTGTGTAATAAAGTACACGTCATGGGGGAGAGAAGGATAGGAAATTTAGTGTTTTGTGATAAACAGGACAATGGGCTGATTTCAATCACGTTTGATGGAAAGAGGCCATATAATCAACAGACAAGTGTCTCTTTTCAGGAGACAACTCTGAGCTGTGAATTCCAGGTGGAAAGGAAAGTTAACCCCCAAACTGTGGCAAACTGTTAGAGAACATCTACCATCTACAGACATCACCATGCCTACTGTCTAAAGACATCGCGTTCATGCCTCAGCTGCTCAGTCATGCAGGCTGCCTACAGCTCGGTATGCATGTGTCTGGTCTTTTTCTCAGGCCAGAGAGAAGCTTGGGCTATTTGCATCATGAACTCAGGGGTACCAAAGACAGTATAGATACAGCCAATATTTTCTACTGGGAAGCTTGAAGCAGTTCATACCAAGCATACTACTGCTTAATTTGAGTTCTGTCCTAGGTACTTTGAAGTACCACTGCTTAGCACCGCTTCTTACCTCGATCACTGCAAAAATTCGAGACTCGGCTAATCCTTGTAGTAAAGAAAATAGCAGAGAAATCCCACTTATTCCAAGGCTCCTATTTGGTCCAACGGCTATTACAGTCAAGTTAGGTTGATAACTGTATGCTACAGGAAGAATGAATCCAAGTACAGCAGGAAAGAAGTCATTTCCTTCAGCATCCTTTAACAACAACGAGAAACTGTTTAGCACAAATGTAAAGCCCTGAATTCCCAGATATAAAACAAGAGAGTAATGTGAATCTCAGAAAGTTTTTGATTGACCTAGGAAACAGCATATTGATCTATTTTTCACAGCGATTTTCCTATTAAACATGCAGATTACTCATCTTTTCTTTAGTGTCTTTGCACTGTAACTCTGCCTTCTTGAAGATGAACTATAGTAGCTACTAAAGGTTTCCTCAGACCTATGCATCCTAATACACTCTAAAGATCTGTGAAGGAGTAGTACCCTGGCAAGGGCAAGAAAAGGAAGTATTTTCGAAGGTCCAAATTGCAGTGAGGGATGTAATTCTCAGTGTCATTTTATGAATTTGTAAATAAATTCTATTATTTCTGTTAAAAGAGTTGTCCTCTTATGTTGTTTCCAGAAAGCAAATCTTACCTCTTTCCAGTTTAGAGAAATATAGTGTTTGGATCTGGTCTTTCCAGACTGTTCTTTCTCACAAATATGTATCATAAGTATTTTTCTGTAAATAAAAAGCACAACTTCCAATGAGATAAAAAGATCTTTTCTTTCATCATTCTTTAAATACTAATTCATAACACAGGAGCAAATAACTATTTGCATTACTACATGCCGTAATGTAAACAATAATTAAAACTGAAACCCTTTTTAAGGTATTTTTAAAAAGAATATTAAAGACTATGGGCAGATTACTTTTAAGAAAAAGGGGAAGTGGCAAAAAAAGTTATAAATAAGCAAAGATGACTTTCAAGAAGAACTCAGCATCAGCAGTATGTGCCCCCTGCGGTTATAGGGGAGTACACCCCTATAGCTAATAACTGCCTTCTTTATTACTTTATATTTTCTATATTCTATTTTCAATAACAATCTAAATTTCAATTAATATAGAAGGATTATACTGTAAACCTACCACTAAACGCATAAAGTGGCACTCAGAGATAGCAGTTTGTCTTTAGAGATATATTTGGGGCTGTTTTGTATTTTGCCTCAAGCTAAGCTTAATGAACATCAGCTCATGACTGATTCCTTACTGCAGATTTTATCATATACATGGACACTTATGAACATTTATAAAGCCTTTGGGATTTGACTCCCTGAAGAGAAACCTCACCCATCTTCTGTGTTCGGTATGATTTCCATGTCTCCAACAAATATACAAAGCACTCTGCAGAAAACAAAGAAAAATACCCATACATTTACAAGTAATTTTTTCAATTATTGCAACTTGTTTAAAGAGTTTGCATGTAGATTAGAGGCATAAAAAAGAATGCATATTGTTTCTGAATCTGGTCCATTAGAAGTATAAAGAAAACACAATTATGACAGCTCAAGGGAACACCTTTTCTCCCACCAAATACTGGGGAGAAAAAACAAAACCAAGAAAATGTCCTCAAGCCAAAACCAATCGAAATCTGACAAAGAAAATGTAGGCTAGCACAGCAGTCATCCTTGCAAATGTTTTGCCTTTGGTAAGTGTACTGGTTTCGGCTGGGATAGAGTTAATTTTCTTCATAGCAGCTAGTATGGGGCTATGTTTTGGATTTGTGCTGGAAACAGTGTTGATAATTCAGGGATGTTTTCCTTACTGCTGAGCAGTGCTTACCCAGAGCCAAGGCCTTTTCTTCTTTTCACCCCACCCCACCAGCGAGGAGGCTGGGGGGGCACAAGGAGTTGGGGGGGGACACAGCCGGGACAGCTGACCCCAACTGACCCAAAGGGTATCCCAGACCATAGGACGTCATGCTCAGCATGTAAAGCTGGGGGAAGAAGAATGAAGGGGAGACATTCGGAGTGATGGCGTTTGTCTTCCCAAGTCACCGTTATGTGTGCTGGAGCCCTGCTTTCCTGGAGATGGCTGAACACCTGCCTGCCCATGGAAAGCGGTGAATGAATTTCTTGTTTTGCTTTGCTTGTGTGCGTGGCTTTTTGCTTTACCTATTAAACTGTCTTTATCTCAACCCACAAGTTTTCTCACTTTTACCCTTCCGATTCTCTCCCCCATCCCACCATGGGGATAGCGAGCAAGTGGCTGTGTAAGGCAAAAGGTTTTTGCTGGCATATACAATGATGTTGGTACAACATACTGAAAATGCTATGCATATGGAGATGTTATTTGTTTTAAAATTAAGGTTTCAAAGGCAATTTGCCATATTTCACACACTTTTATCTTGCTTTTACATTTCGTCAAAGGGCCCCAAATGCAAAAGATACAGATTTACCTTTGAAATCCAAAACGAACAGAATGTCTTAGTGCAACAGCAACAGAAACAGAACATGTGGGTGATTCTGCAATTCCATTGCATACCTATAAAATATATTATTCATTCAGAAATAATTAATGCTGCACAAGATGTCATTTCTTATTTGTAACAACTGTATTTTTACTTGTTTATCTGTATCATTCAAACAAAGCTACAGCTGTATGAAAGGGATCTTAATTATCTATCATAGTAGCATTAAGAAAATGTTATTAATTAATTTTCTACAGAAAGGCCATATTTGATTATTATGCCAAGGATTGTTCTATTACTTCAAAAGTATGGTGCTATGCTGAAAGGTAACTGTAAAAATAGCTTTTGGAGGGGAAGGTCATCTTTACTGGTTCTCTCCATAGTCTGCAGACTGGATACACTCAGTGTGCCAGTAGGCAAACTGCACCAGAAAAATACACCCTATGAAAAGGAGGTTGTCCCTGAATTCTAATTCTGACTCTTCCTTTAACCTAGGCAAGCTATTCCTTTCTGGAAAATACAATGACAGTATTACTCAGTCTACCTTTCAGTATTAATTTGTGTTGTATAGTGCTTTGAACTCTTCAGGAAAGCTATGCAAAAAGCTAATGCATGCTCCCCCTCCTCACTCCTCCTCTTTGTCAACACAAAAAGCTCAGCTTAGCATCTGCAACTCATGAAAAGTTTGGAACTCTCTTTCGTTTTGCCAGTTACCATTTTTTTTTTTTAATATATTTATAGGCTTTCCTAGAGGTATGTGCAGTCTATCATGTTAGAAAATTGTCCCTGATACCTACATACATGACTTCCAACAGCAAGAAGACGGCTTACAAGAAAGAGGTCATTCTGGCAGTTAATATTCCTCGCAGGCCTGGTACTATAAAGAGAGCTTTTCATTCCAAGGGAGAGACTTATTTATTACAATGTAATAATCTTTTGTTTTCTTAATTTGTTTGCAGTTTTTCTCTATGTATAAAAACTTGAAGAAGCAAAAATACAAACATCCACACTCTAAGCCTGCCTTCTCTTCGTTTCTGATGCTGCAAGAATCAAAATGCTGAATTGGAATTACTCTGTTCAGCATCACAGCATACAGTGGTGTTTTCAACAGCTCTACTAAAGCAATGTGCGTGTGTGTGTGTAAATCAAAATTTACTCTTGAGTAAATTGTTGTACAAATAATGGTAAGTGGGTGCAACTGCACATAGTGTGGCATCTTGTACTGAAGGGCAATGCAGAAGTAAACTCTTTCCTAAATACAGAAGGCAAAACACTGTGCACTGAGTCAGGAAAATTTTTGACATTTCTTGCTCAGATTTCTTGTTGCTGCTCACTGGTGCTTGATAAACTAACTTCTGCTCCCCTCAACTGGAAGAGTGAAGGCCTGGCTCACCTGTATGTCTGAGAGTGATGGGAACGTTATTATTGAGTCATGCTGTGACTGCAGAAAAGCAGTACAATGTCTTGCCCAAAGATCATTAGAAAGATGTCTTGGGGTTAACAACTATCCCTAAGTAGTAGTTGTCTCATCTTGCATACTCATTCTTGTAGCTAAGCACATTCTAGCTGAGATTAGCGGGGTCGTGAACTACATAGTAACTAATATCTGGATGACAATACAGTAAAAGCAGAAATTGGAGGAATCCAACTCTCTCCCCAGCCCCCAAGATCAAAGCAGTTTATTATTACCTCCTTCTTAAGAATTTTATCTAGGATGGCCAACATACTGCCAAGAGAGAGCAAATTTTTGTCCTCTTTCACAATGTCTGCATAAAAGCCACTGTAAAATAAATTATACGACGAAAAACTAGGTTAGAGGCAATAATGCTTTCAAAGAGGACACTGATAGGGTACTTTGCAGTTAGTATTGACAGGGTACATTTTGTATAGGTGCTACACATTCATTCTCAAAAACCTAGCTCTAGAAGAGAGATGACAACACTGTTGCCTGACAATCTTGAGCTCTCTGAACCTGCCTCCATTCTGCACTGGAAAGAAAACAAAAATGTCTGACAGTATTCAGGAAATAGAATTTTGTTCAAAATTAGACTTTCTAAGACAAAAAGTTGAGCTTCTGAAATCAGACCAGTTTGGTATTTTTTTCAGCTAAAAGTGAACACAGCTTTAAGGCACCTTCCTAGCAAAATCTCTTTCTAAATGAATACATTTGCACTAAATGTTCTATCTCCACTGAAATAGTTTTCTCTAAAAGTATTCTAATTAGTTCTTTAAAGAACTTCAAGGCTACGAGTGATAACCAACACCAATGTCTTCATTTTTCAAAGAAAGCAACTCTGGCTATAATTGAGTAGACTAAGGCCAAGAAGATGACCATGGCAGAAACAGAGGTAGATGACAGCCTGTACAGAGACCTCTCATCCTCATAATTATGTTGAAAATTAAATAGGTAGGACCAACCTGACAAGAGCTTTTATTTCAGTTTTGTCCATTTCCTTCACAAAATGAACAGGTACAGGGAGCAAATGTACTGAACCTCTAGAGTCAGTTGTTGCTGTTTTGATGGGAGGTACTGGAAATACAATATTTTTCATGTGCAGTTCCAAAAACCTTTCTACTTTGACAGTTTCATCGTTGTTAGTTATCTTAGATTCATGTTCTGTGGAGGGATTTGGATTAGCCTTCTTTAGTAAGTGCGATTTGGTGCTCAAATTTTGTAAAAATGATGTGTCTACAGGAAAAAAAAGAGGGGTTTGACATGTATTACTTGCTGAGCAGTCTGTTAATATTTGGTTACATTTATTTACAAAACAGAGTACCTCTGTATTCATAGTATGCATATTTATCTCCATGCACTAGCTACAGTGTTTCCTGCTGTGTATGTTTTCACTGTTGCTACATTTGTTTTAATCTAGTGAAAGGATTTATGATAATAAATCTTATGCCCATATTTTTGACACAGAAAACCGTATCCTCAAACAAAGATATCAAAGCACTACTTTTTGGTGTGATGTTTGCCAGCTTCAGAAGTTCTTTTCAGACCAGCTGAAGACATGGCCTTGAATAAAGCCTCACAGTGCTTCATCAGTCATTTGATGAATAATTGGTAGTTCAATTATTTTAATCCACTGGTATTAATCTTAATAATTTTGAATTTCTGTATGAATCCATTTACCAATTGCATTTGCTTGAAGAAAGAAAAGAGTAATTACCTTCATACATCAACCATTTCCAGTAGCTTTTATGTGCTGCTCTCACATTTTGAATAGATTCAACAGCACTACAAAAGAAACAGGATTAACAGTATCAGCACTAATGAAAATATAGGAACCACAACTTACCTCAATGAAAAAGCAAAAACGAAAAATCCAACTGAAAATGAACAAGCTCTGGTCTATTCCAAGAATGCAGAACAGAAAGATAAAAAAAAATAAGGCTCAATGAGGAGATTGCTTGGAAAGATTAGATACAAGAGACAAAAAAAGAGAAGTGAAGAACACATGCAGTATGTACACACATTGAGTGAAATCCCAACCCTGCTGCTGGAAGAAGCACCCTGACCCTGACTTCAGGAAAGGCAAGATTTCACTCGTCTCTCTTTGCTCTGTCAGAGATTTTATCTACACAATGTAAAGATGTAATTAGATTTACTCAAAAGCAAGACTATCTGTTCAGGAACCATGTAAATCACATTACCTGCTATTCTTTGTGTTGAAATCTTTTTTATTATCACTGGTATTTGCAGCACTATAGGCAAATGTCCTATTATGTTAGCTATCATACAAACATTAATTCAGGTCATGTTAAATCCAGGACAATTTCTGTCCTTGGAGATTATTTGTAAGGTGTTCAGGAGCTGGACTGATATAATGAATAAATATAATCAACTCTCCATTACCTAGGATAATAGCAACCTGAAATACTACAGTTGGTAGAGAAGACAAAGAGGTAATACAGGGGCTATGGATGTGCTGGGAGCAAAATAACCAGCTTTGCTCCATCAGAGTTTACTAAGCCCAACTCTGCTCACAGCCTGTGTATACCTACACTGCTTCCCTGACTGATCTGAGATCCAAGTTTTAACTAACACAGCCAACTGGTAGGTGCTGCTGCCAAAATGCATGAGGAGCATTACTGCTGAAAAAAAAGCATGGGACAGCTACTGAGGTGGGAGGGAGACTGAGGACAGAACATGGAGATGTGGAGGAGATAGTACAGACAGGTAGAGAGAAAGACAGTTTAGATGTAGGACTGATTCAGGCTCCAGGTTCAGAATGCTTTACTCGGTCAGATTCACCACTGTGCAAACACAATCTTACTGTCTCCAAAAAGAAGTCAGACCCGAAGTTTAAATATTTTGGTACAGCTCCACACAGTCGAGTGCTTTCACACCCCAGGCCTCGATGCTCTGCATTCCAGAAACACAAGCAGTCATCAAGACTGGCTCTGCACTGCATCAGCTCTCACTGATAAGAGAAAGGTTAGCTCCAGCTATTGTTCTACTACAGGAACTGAAGTGGCCCTGGAGTCTGAAGAACTAATCCTTGCAATTACATACTTTCCCAAATACTGGCTGTTATTAACTGGCATTGCCTTGATTACAGCAGGATTGTCTCAGCCTTGAGTGAGATGGATCTCCACAGGATAACAAGGCCAAAGGATAAATAGCATAAAATTATAAGCTATTAAGTTCTCGCAACTTGAAATAATTTCAGAAACAAAAGTATACAAAACTGTACCTTGGATGACATTTTTGGAAAGCAAGTTATCCAAAGCAGAAGACAATATATTATAAAGCATCATATTAAAACCTTGCTTCAGCAAAACATTCAAAGCATACATGTCTTCAGTCTCTTTGATAAATACACGGGTTGTTCTAAAATTCTTCATATACTTACCTTAGGCAAGGTGCCATTTCTCCAGTTATTTGAGGTACAGGATCTCCAAGCAAAGTTTTTACAGTCATGCAGACTGATTCAGACAATGACTTTAAGTGGTATCCACCCTAGAAAAAAGTATTTTGTGTCACCTAAGCAACAAGTACTTGTAACATCTATCTGAATATCATCTTGGAAAATAAATTAAGGTTTTGAAACATATCTGAATTCATATAAATGGAAGTTGACATTCAAGTACATCTAAGTCAACAATTTTCAATATGAAAACAGTAAGTTAGAGGCTACTTGCTGAACTTCACTGGCATGCAATGATTCAACTCACTTAATCATGGTTCAGTTCATTTCAGAAATCAGTCATGACTTTGCCATGAAAACCTTGGAAACATACACCTTCTCCATTCCTATCCGCAATATGCTATCTTCAACAATTCTTGTGGAAGATTCCTTAGAAGGCAAATACTATCACTGTCCTCTAAAATGTCTGTAAAAGGGAAATTTCTCACAGGCTGACACTTTTAAGATATGGTTGTCCTAATGATTTGGCAGAATTTGGAGATTTAAGACTGCTAGATTGCAGATGATAGGTTGCTTGCTGCATACCACCTGTGGAGCAGTCACATCATCTGTATTAGGAGGGGATGCTTATTTGCACTTCAGCTAGCAGAAAGAGGTATCTATAATAACCTGCTGGAGAGAACGATGATGGAAGAAAGGTCATGCAAAACAGAGGTCAAGTGAATCAATCAATAAACAGTTCACTCTTGGAGACCTTGTTGGCAGTAATATTTCCACACACTTATTTACCTGAAAAGCCACTATTTTTCTAACATGCAGCAGAAATAGGGAGTTGAAATCTAGATTTCAAAAGGAGGAAACATTTTTAATTGTTTAAAAAAAAAATTAAAAAGAGCTCTTAAAAAAAGAGCTTGCATAGAGGCTTTTAATCAAAAAAGAGGGAATTTAGGAAGAGCTTCATTACTAAGTAAGAGTATATTTAGCTTAAAGGTTTTTTAAACTCTCCTGGAGTAAGACATGCTTGTAGAAACATTGATAATGCAGCTTATCCACTAAATTTTAATGAGTTTGGGACTATCCAGAGCAGCAGACCTAGTCACTGTTCACAAGAACTGAACATATCTGTGGCAGCTATGTTTTTTTGAACAAAAAAATCAGGTTTTAAAGACATCCATTTCTTTTAATGTATAAGGGCATTGTCAAACCTTAGCCATTTTTGCATTCCTGATTCTCAAAAGAAAGATAAAAAGAATTATTCTGTTAAGAAGTTTTGCTTCCTAGCTTCTAGCTTGTCCTAAGGCTCTAATACAAAGACCCTTCCCCTGGGAGTATGTTTCAAAAGTCTTTACCTCTAGGATGACACACAGCTTTCCATTAGCTAACTGCATCACAAAATGGGTAAGGTGGGCAAAAACCTCTGGAGTGGCATTCATCTGACCCTAAATCAAAGAAAAAATTTTAAGAGATGAAACCCTGAATCAAAAACGTTGGTAAAAAAAACCCCATACAATCTGAAATACACAAGTCTGAGTTGGAATACCAGAACACTTGCCTCTCATTGTATCTAACAAAATACTGAACCAACTGCTTTAAAGTAAGGTGCAAAACCCAACACAGTAATTATGCCTATGGAATAATCTGTCTTTATGTGTCCCATTGTAGTATTTAATGAGGTGGTGTCAGTTTAAAGACTCAAACAGGTATTTTTAGCTTGGTCAAAGTGAATTTCACCTAGCAATCACAGGACATTTAAGAGGTAGGAATATTTTGCGAACAGTTTCATGACTGACAACACAAAGGCCACGAGTTACTTACTTCAGGGTCTCCAATTCCAGAATCGTATCCAGAGGAGACAATAACCAGTTCAGGATCAAACTGTTATAAAAACAGAGAGAGTTGTAGCACATTCTTATGTCCTATTTTCAATTTTTTGCTGGATTTCAACTGTACCATGTTCAGCTGTTATTTCACACAAATGAACACAAATGAAGACTCTCCTTGAATAAAAACTAAGATTAGCCTTTTATACTATTTTCATTCTTGCTGGAGAAGTTGCAGATCATTATATTGAATATTTAAAAGCTAACATTCCATATATACTATTCAGTTGATCAGGACATCAGTCATACCAGCAGAAATAATGTGTTAACTGTGCTACCAGCAATTACTGCATTTCTACAAAATACTCAATGGCATCTGCTTAAGAATTACTTTGGAAGTAGTCTTTGGTTTTGCTCTTCAAATAGCAGAGCAGTAAAAAGTTACCTCAAAAGCCATTGGAAGCAACACATGGAAAAATGCAGCAAGATAATCTGAATTTCCCATCCCAACCTGCAAAATATGAGAAATATAGGTCATATTTTCTTGTTGGAATAACAAATTTTCTAAGGTTCTTCAAGACTTTAGGGAAAGATAGTATCAAAAGTTAAAGAAAAGGGAACCTTATGAGGTCAAGTAAAACAAACTCCATTTAAGTAAAGTGCATAAATATCCACCATATTTAGTCTTAAGTATAAGCTTCTGTTCTCTGCTGAACAAGGATGGATGTAATCATCTCCTGAAACACTTTCTGATTTGATGGCTAGGTAAGATATTCAAGAAGAAACAAATATGTGTATGTTTTTCTCTCCCTCTTTTTAAAATTTTTTTTTAAAACATTATCACATTCTGACCCATATTTTTTAGCAGACATTCCATTGACAGGAAGGAGGTACACCGTGCTACGACATCTGTGAAGCAAGTGAAGCAGTGCACCTCTCAAAGTGTTACACAAAGCATGAGATAACAAAGCTATTGCACTTGCTTTGTTGTGCTGTAAGCAAAATTTACCTTGTTCCAAGGCAAATTTATGTTAAAACCTTTTCCTTTTCCCAGACCCACAGCATCATAATCTGATTCTTTGAGTGATGGCCAGAATTCCTGATGTTCATAGCGATGCCAGGAAAAATACAGAACACTGAAAGATACAAAAAACAAATACAACTTGATGAAAAGATTCCGAAACTGACTTTATATTCTGAACCTGGTGACTGTATTGACTGAAAGCAAGAAAATAGAACTGTCCTTCCTCCTTAGTTCTCTTAATGGAGTTGGACTGTGAAACTTGGTACAGTAGGTCCTATACCAAAATTAACATAAAAATTAACCTGCTAAAAATTTCTTGTATGCATGCACTCCATTCAGATCAAAGACAGACAGTGCATCTTCAGAAGAGCAGAATTGTTTCTAGAACCTACTTCTGTGGCCTTTCTGAAAACAATATAAAGCTTACGTATTTTATCCAACTACTACTCGAATACTTTAATGGAGAGATTCGTGAGTACAGAGAATAGATGTATTACCTGAATACTGGCACAAAGAGATCTTACCACTGGCAAACCAAGGTAATCATACTGCTCATTTTGTGTTTGTTATTCTTTAAAGTAGAACAGATTTACATATTTATTTTTTTGTTAAGATTTTCCCCTCTATTTTATAACAAGTAAAAAACAACAGAGTTACTAAAATAGCAAGGAGAATGTTTTGTAAGATTCTAGGTTTACAAATGGAAGAAATCTTATTCTCTACAGAGACAAGCAATCTTTAACCAGCTAACATTAAAAAAAAAAAATATCCTTCAAACCTTGGATCCTCTTCAAATATATATTGAGTTCCTTGCCCATGGTGCACATCCCAGTCAACAATTAGGATTCTGCATAGATCAGTAAAAGAAAACATTCAGCGGAAGAACCACAGCATCTTGATCTAAAGGATGTACAGATGAATAATGTTTTTCTGACCCAAAAGGTACAAGACACTCAGAAAGCTCTAGATATTAATCTAAAACAGTAGAATGTCAAACTGTTATCTAAATGCCATACTTGTGTATGAAAAGCTTCTATAGAGTCAACCACGCACTTACCTCTGTAGACCGTATTTCAGTTTTGCATATTCTGCTGCAATAGCAACATTGTTGAATAAACAGAACCCGTTAGCTGCATTTCTCTGGCTGTGGTGACCTGGAGGTCTAAAGCAAAGTTTTATATGGTTACAACAAAAGAAATTTCAGTAAGAATTGAAAACTTTCTCACATGTTTTCTTACCTTACTAATGCCATTCCATTGCGCACTTTTCCTGACATCACAGCATCCACCAGCTCTAAAGTCGCTCCTACTGCTAGTCTGGCACAACGGTAAGTGTTCTGAAAAAGAGAAATTCATAGTTGTCATCAATCACTCATCAGTTTGTTTTAAACTAATCATACATGACATGCTTTTGCACCCCAACAGCAAATATTCTTGACATAAATCTACCCAGCTGAGGTTGTATGCAGATAGCTGAAAGCAGAATTTTACAACAGATTCCAATGTGCTTTCTACTAGGTTTACCTGTGATCACCATATCTTTTATAAGGATATTCTGCCTGAAGCAGTTAAGAAATATGAGATGGACATACTGAACTGACTAGTGGAATAACATGGCATCTTTGAAAATAAGGAATGAAAACTTACAGAAAGAAAACACAAAAGACTTCACCTCCATTACCTGGCACAACATTTAAGAGCAACTGTTATCAAAATGTGATTTGCAGGTCACTAATGGTCTACAGGGACATTAAGTGACAAAAATAAAGCTCAAATTTGAGTAGTGTGCTATGCCGGCATGATACAATTACAGAATAGATGACAGGACACTTAACCCACTTAAATTACAGCATTACACTGAACTTGAAACAGAACAATATCATAAACGCAAGTCTACTTAAATAGCAAAAAATGTATTGCCAATTTTCCCTTACTTAGTAAAGTGCCACTCAGATGCAATAGCACAACTACTTGTAACTCCCAATAGAGGAAGGAGCTTAACTCACATACCGGATGGAAGAAAAAAGCATCATAATTTCCAGAGACTTTTTTCAGTTCCTCTTCATTCATTGTCTGGGTGCTTTTTGCCACTTCCAAGTGTTCTGAACTGCAGAGGAGAGAGATTAACACAACACTTAACTAAGCAACTATAAAGGGGTTTTTTTAATGCAAAATGTAATGAAAAGTAACAGAATTTATGTTAAAAGGGGCTTTCTGTGAGACTCTACAAGTCCAATAGGTACTCTGGAACACTAGTTGTAGGATATAGTGAAAAAAATAAGGAGCGCTCTGAAAGCAAGGGTTCTTGGATATCTTAAGAACATGACATTCTTCTCCCTTTTCCAGCTGTAAGAGCAATTAGTCTTGCTTTCAAAAAAAGGCTCTTTGTTGATCATGAAGCAATCTATTTTGCAATCCATACTACACATAGATACCATCTCAACAAGAACTAAACTAGGATTCTGACAGTCATCAGAGTGTGAATTATAACTCTGAGAATGTGCATCTAGTCCTCCCTCCCTTGTTCTGTGGAAAACAAGTATTTGAATGAATCCCTTACTGGGTGTGTGCTAACTCCCTCTTTTCACTAGTTCAAGATTGAAATAAGTACTAAGGCACTAGCATCAATGTTCCCCCAAATCCCTGTCACTGCTCTCCCGCCCTTGTGTAGTGAGCTGGAAATGGAAGCTGATGGCATCTATTCTCCCATCTGTGTCCTAATCCAGGATACAATGACCATATATGCATTCCTCTAGGTGGACAATGCCAGAGCAACTGGAATTTCACAACAAAACAAAACACCCTAGTGCTGCCTAATAGAAGTAAAGGTAAACAGTGGCTTCAAAATTAAGGCATTAACAGCAATAAAACCGTATGAACCTGAATGACTGTATAATTACTAGTTTAACTCGAGCAGCAGCCTCATAACTAACTGTGAACAAAACCAAAACATTTTTATAGGAGTTATAAATTTGTTTCAATCTAAAAGTGTTTTAGAAAGGAAAGAGCTCTATTATCTCTAGCTTACCTATGGAAACCAAGACAAGACTTTGTGAAGTGATTTGTCCCCAGTCATCTAGCAGGAGCAACTCCACTGCAAATAGTGATCAGGCCTCTTCCATAACCAATCAACAATGTATTTACTATGAAAATCAACTGCATTCTAACAAACAAGCATGCTCTTCGGAAAAATACTGTTCTAGAATCTGAAAATTTAAGCATGACTTGGAATCAAGCTATGGTCCTCGTCACTGGTGTCAGGGCCCTGGGTACATCCTTTCCCTCCCAGGGTTTGGCTGCTGGGTTCAGAACCAGCAGAGCTAGTACAGCTGGTCACCTTGAAAGAGAGAGCTAGAAGGAGCCTCAGTGGAGGCTCCCTCCAAACAGCTCTGCCAAGAAGTCTCAGCAGAAGCTCCCCCCCTTCCCTTGGCATTTGCTTTTAAGACAAGGCTCTCACCCTCTGCTATGCTGCAGCTCTGTTGTATAGCCATGTCTGTGTCTGGACATGAACACCACTCACCTGGACCTGGACCCGGACCCTGACCTGTGGAATGACTCTCTAGCTTGACCTCAGACCTGCCATGTCACTATGGCCTCATCGGGCCATCTAAACTCATGCCTGAATCTGGTTACCATCACTGGACCTGTGCTGCTTGCCTCGATTGGGTATTGTGGGGTTGTGCCCTTGTCCATGAAGCCACTGCCTCTGGCTGCTTTGTCATGCTCTGCTCCCTACTCCCCTTGCCTTTCAGAGACGGCTGCCCTTGCCGCTCCCTGACAAGGCTAAATCAGCGAACAAGCAACACGCAGAATCATCTGCAGTTGGTTGCAGAATCATCACACCAAGGTGACAAATGCCAGAGCAGACTTCACTGCCATGACTTCAGAACAGGCAGGCTGCCCCCTTAACTTCCCCTCCTGCCAGAATTAGATGCAAAGTGTTTCTTTGTGGTTCACTCTCTCTCAAAGATGCTTGGGAGAAAGAGGAGGTTATTATTATCTTTCTAAAGAAATACCCATTATTCTACACTTTTAAAAAGTCTTGTCCCAATTTTTATTAGAAGTTTACTTTTAATCCTATGTATAAATCAGCATGCGTTGCTTAAGAACCCAAAGAGTGGGAATGGGGATTTAGTGGAATAGCAGATTCATACTTCAGCACCTACAGCATACTCAACATTATTTGTCTAACTTTAAGCGCGACACATTTTCCATTGAAATTACTGGAAGTCATTGAGTTTTGGAGCAGACCTTTTCAAATGGAGCAAAATATGACCTGGAAATATGAGATGTGTTATTTCACTGAATTAATCTGAATAGTGATGAAAGTAAGTTTCAGACCTGTGAACCAACAGGATCTCCTCCTTGGTTGCTTCTCTGGCAGGTACACGAACACATCTTTCCACAAGATGGTAATGTTTAAGCTGGTCATAGGAGGATGACAGTCTTTCTGGCACTTCAATATCACAAACAGGACTAAAAATAAGCAATAATCATATTACTGTAATACCATACCAGCACAGCTAACAAATACACTTCATAATGCCTAGCTTTTAACTTCCCATTGTAAGAAGATTCATTACCCTCAGAGGAACACAGGAGAGTACAAGGAAAATAAAATCTGTAAATACTTTATTTTGGAATTGAACCAAAAATTGGTTCTAAAATACCTAAGCAGAAGATTATATATGGTTCTTAAGTAAAAAAGAAACAAAACAGCATCATTTTTTGTTTCCTCTCTCACCACTGAAAGTAGCAACACTTAACTACAGACACAGGAATGCTGAAACGAAAAGCTGTACGTTACAATGAAGGTGCGAAGAGAAGAAGCGGGTTTGGAGAGAAGACAACAGTGGACTGTTACTCTGAGCACTGCAAAGGTACTGGTCTAATGTATGTAAATTTAAGCAAGTGGCATATACCAATTTCTAACTGAATTTAATTGACGAGTTCCAGCTGATGAGTATTATCTACATGTTTTTTTCGAAGATCTTTATGAACAATTTAATTAGCTTAGAATACTTTATTTAGGGGGCTGTTCAGATGCTTAAAGCTAACACTTCTTATTAAGGCCTACCAGGCTGGAGGCCTACAGCTTCTCAAATCCAGCTTCAGATTATCATTACAGCATCTGGATACAAACTGGGAATAAAATAAAAAAAAATTTCCAAAAGGAGACTTTCTATTCACTAGGAAAACAACAGGGTACCTCTAACTAGGCATTTCCTATTACATTTACAAAAACCACATTTACTTGGTACTTCTCTCAGAGAAATCCTAAAAAGAAGCTATTCATAAAAAGGATGGCAGTGACTTACTCACTCCAAAGTAGTTTATGAGTGGTCATCTCCTCATCATAAATCAGTGCTGTTCCCAAAGCCATTGCTACAGACAGAATAAAACAAAAATCCCAAGACACGTATTTCAGGCAAGAAGTAAACTTATATTAAAACAAACTTAATATTGTATTAGCCAGTGAGAATGTACATTCACAGCATTATCTACTTGCATGACAACCTTGCACTTTAGACTTTGTACTTACAGGACAAAATCAAAGAAAATCATTTAGGAGGAGCCCTGACAAGGCCAAGGAGTCCAAAGCTAATGGCACAGACCTTGAAACCCGATGCACGCGGGTAGGATTCACGATTATCTGGATTTTCAAAACCTCGGCGCAGGTATTTGTGGTGCAGGTGGAGGGGTTACGCCATCTCTCCAAGCCTCTCCAGCCAACGCTCGGGGCCCTACAAAGGCCGTCAAGGACCTGAGCACAGGCCTGCACAGGCCTCCTCGGCCCGCCATTACACACAGACACTTACCTGTCACGGCTGACGTGAAAGGAAACAGCTGCTTGCGAAAGCTGAAGTTACAAAGCCACAAAGTATGAAAAACACGATTATATACACCACGGGTCGAACAATTAGAGGGATTTGTTGTGCTTAAAACTTTAACGGTCTTTCAAAAAACCCACGGGAGGCATTTAAGAGAAACAAAGAAACCGAAGAAAACGAGGTTAAACTGCACAGCTGGCCGCTAGGCCACCTCACCGAAGCCCCGGAGCCGCCGGAGGGCGCGTTAAGGTGGGCCGTGGGCCCGC
>NW_010973199.1:1394771-1448939 GCF_000737465.1 Haliaeetus leucocephalus
CGGGCGGCCCGGCGGCGTTTAAGCTCCCGAATTCAATTGTCGGCGGCAGGGCTGCTGCCGTACACTTCGCTGGTGTGTGACGGGAGGCCTTCAAGGACGTACGAAGAGAAACCTTCGCTTTGCCAGAGCTCTCTGAAGTAGGCCCGGCGGCCTGAATTGTATTTTCGTGCCAAGGACAGTTCAGCACGTAAGAAACCCAAGACCAAAAACCCCACGACCCTGGCCTGTACGGTGCCCTCTCATATGAAGAGGGGAAAAAAAACCAAAAACTTGAACGAAAATGATGCCGCCTTCATTTGGGGGAGTAGCGCGAACCTCGCTCTCCGCAGGTAACACACACCGCACCCCCTCACGGCGGGCGGGCGCCGACGCTTCTCCCGCAGGTCCTAAGCGGGTCTCCCGCCGCCGGGCTGCGGCCCCCCCGGGCCCCCCGGTTCCCCCCGGCCCGGGGAGCCGCCGCCGGAGCCCTCCCGGAGCAGCCGGGCAAGGGGCAAGGCGGGGACGGGCTCCTGGAAACATTTACCGGCTCTCCTGCAGGGACCAGCACAGGCTCAGCAGCGTCAAATGAACTGAGCTTTTGAGCAACCTATTTTTCTCTAAGCAGCGGCTTCATTCCACGGTATAGACTGAATATAGGTCGTTTCGACTTTTTTTCCCCCGAATTTCTACTGGTTTTCCAGTTCACGGTAGAAAGTGGTGGAGCCGGTGTCATTAGGAGCATGCATACAAACCTGCGCTTACCAGGGGCGTATCGGGAACCCAGATCATTACAGATGGCACTTCTAGAAAGCTACCGACCGTAAACTTTTCCCGTATTTGTTTCAAGAAAATATGACCACAATAGTCACTGTATTACTGAAATAGCTTCTCATTTGTGTATTATCCACTACCTGTTCTTGTGTCTATTGTACATACGTATAAAACTAAAATTAAGTCAAGTTCTGTCCATTTTCACATAGCCTTTAATGTCAGTGTATTGCACTGACAATGAGGATGCTAATCATGTGGCCACTGTAGTATTTTGCATTTCTTGAATATTACCACTCTATCAGTTCCCTGCAGATCACTTAGACAACTGGTAAAGTTTATACATTGACTTTTGTAATGCCTCTGAAAATGAAAAGGGACATTTCAGTAGCAGGGACCTGATTTATATTCCAGATGAACCATGTTACATTCAAGATGGTCACGCAAGAACAAAAAGTTTCAAAAACTCTGTTTAGCCTATGCTCTCAGGTGTTACCACCGAGCCGCTCTCAGCTCTGTCATTGTAAAATGACACTCAATAACCAAATCTTCTTGTGGCTGGGGCCAACCATATCCTGTTTACAGTTCCTATTTATTCCACTGTGATTCCAGCAAAAGCGACCAGCAGAGGGCTGCCTTCTTTTAAAATACTCTGATGGGAGAAAATGAGGTGTATTAATGAAACATCAAGGAAGGGAAAGTTTAGGTAACTGGAGAAAATGGCAGTGGGTGGTATAGAACAATACATTAAAGGTAGTCAGCTGGATTAAAACTGTTTTATGCCAGATTTTGCACACGTTACAATTTTTTTTGCAATAACTCAAACATTTATACATGGTTGGCCAAGTTCAAACCTGATGTGAATAGCTGTAACAATACATAAAGGAGGCCTGATAACACTGGGATTTAGGTTCAACTTATAATACAATTTAAAAGGAAATTAAGACTTTACATTCCACTTATAATACATTCCTATTTACAAGATAGGTTTGGCATGAGAAGTATAATCATATTTTTACAAATAACATGGTAAATATTTACAAGCATTTATGGTATCTCCACTTCTGAGTGGCCAAATTCAGCTGGGAGTCCCTCCTCTGCCAACGATAAACCTGGTTTACTAAAATGATGCCCTCTTCAATATTCCCCACAAGGAGATACACCATGGGACGATAGGTTGGAGTCATCCTCTGTGTACAGTTTTCATTGATAAGCAGCCACTTTTGTATCATACTCTGAGTTTCATAAGGCAAGAGTGAGCCCTGCGTAATGAATTCCACTTGGCATTCAATGTTATACTCTTGGTCACCAAATACTGTTCTCTTCTTGGACAGCTTTACTTTCACTGCTAAGGAAAGAGAAAGAAACACGTAAGTCACTTCATTTACTCAAATGCAGAAAGAAACAGTACCAATTAAAGTAGGATGATTCCTTAAAAATACTATCATAATTTATGCTGGTAGAGTATGGCGAGGCCTTCTCCAGCAGCAGTATACATTTTTAAACATTTTTAAAAAATAAAGGTTATGTAGTAAAGATATTTTTTTTCATGGAATTAGGCAACTAGAAAAAAATACTTCCAGAAAAGTAAGTAATGTATTGTTACCATCACCATGTATGTCAGACTTTTCAGATAATTAGATATTGTAAGCTGCTTGTGTTGTTCTTGTACCATGAGGCTGCCCAGCTTGCCCAAGCAATTCTCCTGAAACTCACTTTGTCCATGTTAGGAACCCCTCAGCAAAAGTAGCTAGTAGTGCTTGCTGATACCACCCTTTTACGTATTCCCTTTTCATTATAGGCATCTACCCACCCCACTTGACTCCACCAACACTTTTTAGTATGAAATTTCTCTATACGGCTTGATCTAATGCCAGCCAAAGTCGCTGAGAGTCTCTGCACTGACGCCAAAGAGCTTTGCGGGAATTTTATAGGGCAAGCTCAAAAGTATTGCCTGTCACTCCAATAAGACAACACAAGGTAAGAATTTCTTTTACTGATACGATTTTCTGAGTCTCCTTTTCAGTAAGCTATGTATCATGAAAAACTCATGCACACAAGTAACAAGGACACGCCTTTCGCTTGTAAAACACCAAAGCTTTACTTTGGGTTTAACCACTACTAAAAGGCAAACCCGCTTATTTGGCTGCTTTTGCCAAAAATATTTTCCATAAAGCATGTTGTACTACATTGTAGCCAACTAGACAAGAACGTAAGAGCTATTTGGTTGTAAACTAGATTATTAATTAATCTTTCATGCGAAAAAAATCCTCCTTATATTTTGATTAGAAATAACGTATTCTGAAAAACAACCTAAAGTTAAGTCTGCAGCCAAACTCTTAATCCTTTGAAATGCCAGCAGAAACTGTCACTTATTATAATCTTAATTTTAAAGCATTTTAGAAGGAGAGTTGTTTGTCTCTTTAATAGCAGCCATATTAGCAAGGACTTACCGAAGTTACTGTCACAGAAAACTTCGAGAACTCTTTTGTGCGTAAAGAATTCCTCCACTGCTGGGCAGGTCTGGCAGGCAGGCTTTGGTAGGACTGGTAAGAAATTACAAAGTCTCATCGTTATCTTTTAGAATCTTTTGGTTTAATTTTCTGCTGTCAAAGCTGAAAGCCCACTGTTTAACCACAAGGATGACAGAGAAAATACAAAATTGGTCAGTGATAACATAAAAAATCTATACACTTCTCTGAAAACACAGCTAGGGGTGAAAAGGATTTTCATTTTTCATGCATATTCAGTCCTTGTTCAGACTGACAAGCTCAATTATCAGCATCAAATACGGTAACAAATACAGTATTATTTTTAATATGGTTACGGTAGGTGGGAAAGGGGTTAGGTGGCTGATTCTGTCAGTGACTCTGGGTGCAGCTGCACTAGGATTGTGGATATATGAATTTGGGTGTGCTAGCAGCAGCTGATTCCTACTCTTTTCTGCAGAAGGTAATAAGCCTGAGTACATATGAAGATCTGAACATTAATGTCATGGTAACTCAGGTTTCCCTAAGGAAAATCAGATAGTAAATCATCCCAGCTTTTCTAAGCTGATCTGAGAACCAGTTCATTGTATATGTAAATTTATCCATGATAAAGGCCATTGATAAGTCTATAAAGAGATCTCAAAATAAATCAAACACAGTGTGCTGTCTGTATGTGGGTATGTTACTGCCCATAGCTGTGCAGGGTGATAATTGCCTTCTTCCACTATCTCAGCGTAGACTATCTACACTTTATTTTTTTTGAGCGATGCTGATTTACATCATCTGAGGTCTGCTGCAGCTTACACTGCAAGTACCAGCACTTTCCCCTGCCATCTGCACAAACAGGGTGAAGCAGTACAGATAGAAACGACTCCATTTACAAAATCACAGACTCTCTGGGAACAGTGTCCCTTGTTATCTCCTTGATTCCCAGGAACACAGAGTACGGCCAACCTCCCCTCTGCCATCTTTCAGCTACCTTTGTGCAAGTATTTATATTCCTTTTTAAGAGATGCCAGGCACATGTCCTCGTCTGCAGGGAATCGGTCACAGTCCAGACTGTCAGGCCAGGGGTGTCCGTGGCAGGCGAGCACAGGGGCACAGCTGTCACGGACGGCAACACACATACTCCTACAAGGATGGATAAACCTGTCGCCAGAGGAAATACCGTGCTGAATCAGTTAAACTCACTCAGTGACGACAAACTACTGCAACAATGATTTCTGTGCAAAGTACATCATCTTTGCTGATGTTTAACACCCTTCAATAATAATATAATTCTAAAAGCAGCAGCTGTGCAAACTACGCAAGTGGTCTGTATATGGACTGGACTGAGCTTACAGGATTAAGTCACAGTTTTTAAAATGCTTTTATTCGCAGCAAGTGCTTCAACCCTAAATTAACAAGAATAAAATTCCAACTGTAACAAAATAAAACATGATATCCTTTGACAAATGCATTCATTTTCCCAAGGCAAACTAAAGCTGAAGTGGAACATGTTTTCAGTACTTTTCTTTCTGATGAGTACAAAAAAGTTAACAGAATTATTTCAGAAAAAGTAGAGATCGCCTTTAGGTTATGATAAACATGCATTTCATTTGATCCCTGTTCTGACAAATAACGGCTGGAGTTTTGCACTGTGCTGTGGTACTTACGTATCTAAACAGATGGGTGCAAACAGGGAGCACAGGAATGTCCTCACGTGAGGGTGACAGTCCGTATGCGCAAGGTGCTGCCAGGTGGTAGATTTTAGGATAACCTCTGCCATGCTTGTGTGTCCCATCAGGTTGGGAAGCCTCATTTCAGAGTATCCAATCTTGTGGCACATGTCCATCTCCTTGGGTATCATGACACATTTTGTGGATAATCCAATGTCAAAGCCTGTTGCCACTCTTAGGAAACCACTCACAGCAAAAACAAGCATTTTTGTAGTCAAGACCATCTTCCAGTGACTCCTGGGCTGCTGAGCAGGGAGCTGTCAAACCCCCCAAGTGCAGGGGCATGCTGAAAACCTTGTGGCTTATATATCCCAAGAGCTTAATGAACTGTTGGTTATCAACTGCTTATCAAATTACTGGAGACAAGACCACATCTTATTGCCTATTCAAGGGATTGTTATGATAACTAGGGAGGTGGAGACAAAGTACAGAAGTATGTTTCCTAAAGATGCCAGTTTGCTATAGCCTTTCACATGTCCCATGGTGTCAGTTGCTGCAGCATGCTATGTGGCATATTAAATTTTGACACCTAGAAGGTTTGCTATGTGCTTTCTAAAATAAATTAAGCGATCCCCCAGAAAAAACGCTGGGCAGACAAGCTGTCTCCTGGGGCTGCTGTGTCTCCTTTGTCTTCAGACACTGCTGACAGGGCAGAAAAAACAGCCCAGATTGACTTATCAAGTGAAAATGTTTTGCTTGCGCTAATTGCCCATGTCTCTTCCACTGTTTTACAATGTAGAAGAGGTACTTTCTTTGGTCAAGCGCTATAAAAGAGACAACCTCCTGCTATTAACCAAGTATTTTGTCTGGAAATTTGGATCCCTACCTCGTGACATGCTAAAGGTCCCAACTTCTATTAATTTTAATAGACAACTGAAAATACAGAATTGTTTTACTGATTGGAGTATGTGCCTATCAGATGGCTACAGAACTTGCATCTTTCATTTATTCAAGTTCAGTGGTGGATTTAATATTGTAGGACTGTTGCAGCTATCAGTATTTATTCAGAGTGAAAAGGCAGTTACACATGTGGAGAAACATTTTTATTATTTCAAATGGACCTGGTTGCACATAAAATTGCTCAAATAATGTAGCGTTTCACCTATATATGAATAAATTATAATTACATTAAGCTGTATGAAAGCAAATTATACCAGATGTGTACTTTTTCTGTTTGTAGCACAAAAAATAGTATTACATTTCTTAAGTTAAAAGTTAACAGAATTACTGATGGAGTACTTCATTATTGTTCTTAGTATAGTACTGATAAACAGCTCTTCGCTGCAGAAAACTTGGGGAATCAGTTAAGGTGCCAGAGGGTCTGAGTAATGTGTAGCTTACCTATTATGAACAGAAAAGTCAGATTATTAATTAGAACAGTTGAAGATCTAAACAAAACATTTTGTGGAAATTTTTAATTTGATGAAAACATTTTTCCAATTAGTTATGGGTGTTAATTTTTATTTCCATTTCTTATTACATGATTTATTAGCAGAAATGTTTGGATATTAATAATACATAGGTGGATCTACTGTAAAGTATCTGGCTTGATTATTAGGCTAAAATGAGTATGTTTGTAATACTGTATCATCTAGTATTACTGATGCTTGATTGAAATACACTCTTCAAAACCAGCAGCTTTTTGTGCTTATACCTAGATGTAGCACATTTAGACAATGCACTACATATCATTTACATGTTTATACCTAAACGTTAGATTATTAATCCTAGCAACTTTGAAACCAATGACGAACCCCCGCTGATTCCTCCTTAGCTGTCTTCTTTACTCTAAACTACTGGGAAAATTACAGTACTAAACTGTAAACTAAAGACATATTTAAAAGAATTGTCAGTTTTTCTTTACATATTTTGTTGCCAGCTCTGTGTTTTTTCCAATAAATGTGGTTTCTCTGTATCTGTTATCCCACTTCAAAGCAGAGGGACTGAGTACCTAACCAGTCTGATTTAGGCCTGATGGTAGCATCCCTTTGTCAGGTGCTCCACATATTCTGTAAGAAGTTGAAGAGCCTTACTAAAACTCAGTAAAAGTCTGTTCTTGCTAAACCTATGCAGGTGTCCCTGGGGGGCCACGCTTTCACATAGCTGCTCTTGCTACCATTTTGCCACAAAATGACAGCACGAAGCTGCTCAGCCCAGGAAGAGGGCAGACCTGCACGCCAAGCCAACTGCGCAGCCTCTTTGAACGGCTCCCCAGTATCGCCGGGCTCTCAGAGCGAAGCTGTAAGCCTCACCTCCTGTGCACAGGCACAGCTGCCCAGTGCGCAGAGCTCAGCTCACACGGGCTCCAGAGATCCTGCAGACACCCTGACGCCTCTCACCTGAGCATCACTTTGGCATTCAGCAACTGGAGTGAAACTGGGCTCCATATATGAGTGTCCCCCTTATCCAGCAGGCTTCTGCATCCATCCACATTGCTGACATCTTTACCAAGTCACCCCATAATTTTATGAAATTAAACAAATTCCTCTCTGGCCCTAACAGTATTCTTTTGTAATACATTTCTCATCTGATTGCTATCTGAAAGTAGGTGGCAAGATCTCTGGTGAAGGAAGCCCTTCCATTGCCTGTCAGGCATGGAATTATGGGCACATTCCTGAGTGATATAAAATATGTATTATGAAAGAGCTTTTGGTCTCTCAATTATTTAGATGTTTTCTCTGTGACTATCTCACAACCTACAAGAAAACTTGACTGATCCTAAAACCTGAGTCAACTCTGTTCCTCCAGATAATGAGGGGTTATTGAGTCACTAGCTGTGCCGGCACTGCTCTGCAAGAACGGTGCTGCCGAGGGGGCTTGCTGTCCCCCTTCCCACTGCGGAGTGCCTTGCAAACTGCCCCACGCTAGCCCTGCGCTGGGCAGAGCTCTGGCTTTACCTGAGACCAGGCGTGCTGCCTTGTGACACAGCAGGTCTGATTTTGAGAGCTCCCTCTGGGCCACCACTGATGGACAGGACAGAGACAGGCATAACGAGAGTGTGTGAGACGAAGATGATCTAATAAGAGCTAATACCCCTCCTGACAAACTCAGTCTCCATAGGAACTGTCTTAGAAGTAAATAATTGTATATCTCTGAGCCAGTTTCCTACTGGGGCTTCGCAGGGGGTAGGTCATTTATGAGCCACCACAGAGCTGTACCTTAAAGTTTCTTTTAGCCTCAGATATGACTCAAAGGAGGCCAGCTATCTTTTGATGCTTTGCTTTCGGTGACCCACTTTCAGTGGGCCATCATTTTGTAATGCTAAAGAAAATAATTTTTCTCCGTGTGAGTACAGTGGTATCTTTGGAGGCTGGGGGCCAGACCACGCAGGAGGGTTGAGGCCTCAGCAGGTCAGGAAGGAGCTGCACGCTACTGTTCGGCCACGTCTGGCACGGCGCTTCAGTGGGGAGCCTGGAGGATTCGAGGGTGTGGAGGAAACTCCATGGTTTTGCCATCGAAAGAATAACAAGCCATCTGCTTTGCTTCTGTTCCTTTTTGTTTTCTTGCTGTTTTGACTGAAGTAGCCATTCACCAAGGGAATAGCAAGACTTCACGTGTTTGTCAGGAATGATGAAGCTCACTTGAAGGCTGAAGAATCGTCACCAGCTCTGAGAACAAAATGTGCACAAATGCCTTTGCTGGACACCTATAACTGCATCGGGTTTAAGGCTGGATCTGAAACCAGAGCATTATCTGTAATTCAGTCATTTTTGCTAGCCGTCTTCTGTCAGGAAAGAGCATCATTTATGGGAGCTTCTGATTCCTCTCTCTTCTCACAGTCACTGGGTTCAAGATGTTAGCTGGGTCAAACTCCTTACCCTGTGCCATTTTCAGTGTCATCATTTACTAAGGAATTTGCCAATTTGACACTTCTTTTCGCTACACTCACAAGCCACTTTTAAGCAAGGGAAAGACTTTGGCTGTGCTTCCGTTTAGACTTAATTAGTTTGATGTTCTTCATGAGCAGATGCTACCTTGAAACTTGGTTTGACAGCAAGTCATTATCATTTATCATTTTTACCAGGAGTCTTGCAGAACGGTTATTAAAAATGACCATGCAAAGTAGATTGCCATTGCTTGGAGAGTGCTTCAGGTCAGTCAGATGTTGGCTCCTTGGCAGAAGCATGAGCTGCAGCACCCACGTTGCTGTGCCATAGATTCTCTTTTTTTGCAAACGCTCAGCTGCACATTGACATGGTGTGGAAAAAAATGTCAGGCAAATATACACACAGCTTGCTTTTGGGAACACAGTAAACTGTGATTTACTGTTGCCACACCAGCTAAACGTTCAAATTGCACAAAAGCTGGCGGGGGCACACTATTTCTAATCATAGTGATACATGTCTGTAGAGGCTGCTTGAATAAAGACTGTCTAAAATGAAAAAACCCTATTAGTTTAGCAAACTACCATGAGAATTGCAGTGTCTGCATATATTTTGAGCGGGCAGCATAAAATACAAGACCTGAGGGCTTAGGGAAACTTCCTTCTTGAAATCTGGAATCCAGCTAATGCTCTTTGAGACTTCTGAAGAACACTGCATGGTTGTTCCCTTAGCCACGGGCTGTATTTATTGTTCCTGGACATGAGCAATGGTCACCTGCTGATGGACCCTGATAACAGGAACAGGGGCTGGAGGCTGCTCCCTGCCCACCTCTGTGTCGTCTCCTTTGACTTTTACCAGGGAGACAGACAGAGATTAACCAGGAGCCACCCATCAGACCCCAGTAAGAAATGGGACTGAATTTTTCCTCAAAGAAAGTAGGGGTTTGAGAGCAAACTAGCAGATGTAGGGATTTTGGGTTTTAATCTAAACATTTGTTGCAATATTCGGCTGGAGTCATTTTTATCTGGAGTCTAATTGCAGAGATGCAAGGTTCTCGGACAAGGATCAAAGCTTGTAACCGTGCACCCCGAGTCGCAAAAGGAGGTTGTGCAGAGACAGTCCTTACTCTGATGACAGCTTTGCTGGACCAACAACCTTACTCTGCAGGACAGGGTTTATTTCATGTTTCCTTTGCTTTATGAAAGAACATATGGTATCTGTAAAACAGTGGAGGAAGAGTCATAGATGGTTTTGAAAAGGCCTTGTTAATTTATTTGTCACAATGGCTTTAGCATTGTTTTCATTTTTAAAGGACAGAAACACTGTATTTCCTTATAAATCTGTAATGCAAGTTGTTAAAGGCTCACTGCTCTGGCATGCTGAGCTCTGTCCTTATTACTGTCAATTGATTAACTGAGAGGGATGTTTGTTTCATTAGTGAAAGAGAAAGTCCATGCTTTCTTTGTGTGACCCAAACTTAGTTTCCGACTCTGCCACAAGCTTCCTGTTGAAGCTTTAACCCCGCTGCATTGTACTTCTCCACACACAGACTGTCATGGTTAACAGTGCCCGGGGGGGATGCTGGAAGTTAAATGCATTCGAATATGAAGTGTTCAGATGCTACAAGAGCAGATTCCAACAGTATGACCTAAAGGCACAAGGGTGCTGAATACTATAAAAAAAATGGGTAAGTAGCATTTCCTAAGTAGGTCAGGGATGGAAAGAGGGCAAAGGAAGATTAGACGACTTGCTAATCAGCTAGCAGCTAACGCAGGCGTACAACTCTTGAGCTTTGCAATCTCAATATTCATTGACCCATTCAGCTTTTGGGTCTCCTGTCCAGCAATATTTTTGTCACTGCAGAACAGGACAAGTCGCGTAAAGTGATTTTAGGGGAAAAACTGAAATCCTATACTGACTTACTAGTGGCACGCTCAGGAAACTGCATTCGGGCTGTATCCCATGTGCTGCACAGCAGGGCCTTACGGTGAACACCATATTGGTTAAATGCTGTGTGAAGCTGTTCGTTTTCAAGGAGAGGAGGAGAGAAGCACTGGAATGATTATCATTAAGAAAGTGGAATTTTGCTCTTCAATCATAAGCAGCGCGGCAGGCTCAATAGTGGTGGCGGTTTTGCTCCAGGGGCAAGCAAATTCCAAATGATAGCTTTCAGGTGAGAGCAAAATACAGTTTCCCTGAATTTAGGGTTTTACACTATTGATCATGTACCAGAGGAGCACCTTCCACAGAGAGCCAGTAGTAATAGCCATTCTTCTCTGTTTTTCTCCAGGTAAAAAAAAATTAAACTTCTTAGGTTTGTTTGGTGTTTGGTTTGTTTGGGGTTTTTTTTTTGGTTGGTACTGGTTTGCTGGTTTGGCTAATACTGCCTATTTTTCTTTTTAGTTTTGAGTCAGTTTTACTGGGTTTCAGTTTAGTTCTGCTCTGATTTAATTTTGTGGAAGAAGGACCATTTGACAAATGGGAGTTTCATGTATTCCAGGCACAATTGTTGCTCTGCAGAAAAGCTCCTGTTTCTTTTAGACTTAAGCAGTTTTTGCAGTCGTTTGGCAACTGAGCTGGTTTTCCCTCTACCAAATTTCTATCATAGCTGAGTCCCCTCTCCTGCACTGTCCATCACAAGCAGCTCCAAATGAAATAAAAAGCGAGGTTAAACTGAGAGCCCACAGCATCATTTCCAAACCTCTGTGAACAAAAGGGAGTACAAGTAGACTCAAGACTGTTTCATAAGGAGGCAGGGCAACAGCTGTTTGGGCTACAAGTAAACAGCAAGTACATACCAACTATTTGTAGTCCATTGAGAAAGTAAACAGGGTCATCTTGTCTACCCGCCCCCCCCCCATTCTTTCTTTGTCTGTTGCCTGTAGCCAGCTACTGATCATCTAGATAAGACGGAAGCACATTAAGTCTTGAAAATTATGTCTGGCTTCTGGCTGTCACTGGAGATAGCTCTATCAGTTAAGCACGTAGAACTGTGGGTGAGTGCTCTGCTGACTCCAGCACGCCTGGAGCCCATCCCTTTTAAGTCGCTTGGAGGTATTTTGCATCTAACTTCTACGTACCCCAGCCACCCGGAGGAAAGGCTCTCAGCATCTGACCTTATAACAGCACATGGCAGGCCAGGCTCGCTTCGCTTTAAGGCTGTGGGAATCAGCAGACCTGAAGCCTCTGTTTAAAAGTCAAACTTCAGCCTAAATGCTTTGCTGAATAAGGAAAATTAAATAATGTCTGTAAAGTTTCACAAATAAATAAATGTGCTTCAAATATTTGAATTAGATATTATGGCCAAATCTTCTCTAAGCAAAATTCCCTCTGGCATTAGCATTATTTTTTTCTTGAATAATGACACTAAAATGTAATAGCTTTCCAGGCATTGAAAATGTATTTAAATCTAAATAATCAAAATAAGTGTTCTAGTTGCAAATGTTTTTGGTGAACTGAGATTAAAATAAAGATTTGTCAAGAAATAGTCAGAGTTACACCCTGGACATGAATGCCAGATTCTGGTTGTTAGAATCGTGGCAGCTTTTTTTGATTATAAATTTCTCTCCAAGCCATGACTCATATTGTTTTTAAGGGTGTAGATTTACATTTTGAAATTTCAAAAAAAAAAATTTTCTGGATAAATCCTAGCCTTTAAGTTTCTATGTCAGCGTAGTTTTGGAAAGACATATTTTTTTTTTCTAAAAGCAGTTGCAAACTTTTTCATTCAAGTACACATGTGCGTACTAAACTTCAGGTGGCTTGATTAAAACAAATAGCTGTGTCCTGAACTCAAGTGTGTGTACAGTCAATATTCAAAAGCTGTTTGGGGATTCACAGAAAAGAAAAATATTTTTAATTGTGGCAATTACAAATTACTTACAGGAGTAACTTCTTCACAAATGAGTGTGTCCATTCATAGGTGCACGGTATGTAATTGTTACCTGACTGCTATGCAAATATTTGATGGGAATAGTTCTTTTTTGTTACTTGAGCTCTGTGCCTGAAGGGTAAAGGGTACTCACTGAAAGTGTGAATATTCTCTATTTATTTTCACTCTCCCTATTTTAGATGTTCCCTTACACACACCTTCTGGAAAAGGATGATCACGGAAGACAGCCTTTTGGTGCCTTTAACGCACCTTCTTACTGCACCAAAAGACACACTTGCTATTACAGCTGTCACTAATCTACTTTTCTTCAGTATTTCTCATATATCAAGGAACTCAAAACATTTTTCAAGGTTCAATGAATAAAGCCACCGGCCTTTTGTGTAACCCGTTTCGATTACAAATGCGTGCCAAATCACACCCTTGTGTGAGGAGGGAAGAAGGCGAGAGAGCGCGGGAGAACAGCACTGTGGCAGGCGACTAGCAGGACCACGCCAGGCGTTAGCCGGATCATCGTGGGCAGCTCTAGACATCAAATGTGATAATGGCTTCACAGACACCACTTCTTTTTGAATCAAACCTTTATGATTTTCTCTATGTTGTCATACATGGATGGTATCCCTGTAAATAGGCCTCTTGTCCACCTGACAAGACTTCTAGTAGAACAGTTACGTAAAACTAAGTAGATTTTGCATCTTGTACACTTACAAAACCTTTTTACATACACCCTAATGGGGTTACATAATGCCTTCTCATAACGCTGTGATGCTGAGCCCTCAAAATCTGCCAAAACTTGGCAATTGCTCCTATAGAGAGCATTCATATTGCCATAATCATTCCCACAGCAGGACCAAGAGTCAAATCAACCGCTTCAGCCCCACTCCTCCATTTTGTGGGACAGCCCCCATGGTATTCATGACAGACTTTAAATTCTCTGCAAAGAATTCAATTTAAAAAAACCCACAAATCAGTCTTCAAACAGAAAGCATAGGTGCAATACACTTTAAAAAAGATGGGGAGGAAAATAAGTAAGTTTTCCTCTTTCTTTGGGCCTCCAGTCCCTGAGAGTTCAGGGGGCAGACAGCAGGTTCCTTCCCTTTCACCGTGGCTTGTGGTGCACACACTGCCTCTGTTGAGATCAAAGACATTTGGTTTCTATTACCCTATCTTGAAGAGAAGTTCACTGATAAAGAAGTCTCCACCCTAATGATTAAACCCTATTTGGATTTAAATACCTGGGTGAGAGCCCTTCAGCCTGCAGGCCAGGGTTAGAGGGTCCATGACTCCAGTGCCCATTTGCTAATCTGGATGCAGACCACACGTGGCCTGCCTGTGAAATGTTATGTCATTTGGCTTTCACAGCACTTTACCCTCATCCCAGGGCAATAATTTTCTTCCAGTGCTGCAACCGGGGAAATGAAACGGAGATGAATCCATCCTAAATAGCTACACAACAGCAAGAGCTGAGTAACTAAGGAAAAGTTATAGAGCAATCATTTAGAAAGGGCTCAAAATCAAACAGTACTTAAACGATCTTTAAAACTGTGGTTTACTTCTAATTAGTTTATGAAGCTCAGGGAGGGAGAACCAGAGAAATAACTTAATATAGGGTTAATTAGGAGAGGCTGATTTTTTTTGTCTTAGGAACCATTTTCATTCTCTAAATAGCATTAAGGGTTTCATGCTGGTTTCAGTGACCAAAGATTGATAACTGTATCCATAGGAGGCTCTTTTCATTATGGAAACCATAAAGGAGCAAATAGATGAGAGAGGAAGGTATTTTGAAATTAGACTCAGGAGCATCCAAAGACAAAAGATTTGTGATTGCAGCTCTAGTTTCAGACCTTAAAAGGAGCATGTGTGCCTGACAGCTTCTTTAGCTTTTTTTCCCCTGGTTATGTCTGTCTGATAAAAGCTATTACCACTCCCCATAAGCCTTGCCTTGTTATATCTACATCTTTACTACAGCATTACTACTGTTAAATGTACCAGGGCAGGAGAGGTTTTTTTGTTCAGTGAGAGAGAAAAATATTTTTAGAAAATACATCCAGACAGTGTAACCTGAGCACTCAGTTGTATGGGTAAATGCTCTGTATTTCTTTTCCCGTTTTTTTTGTTTTTTTTTTTTAAGCAATTGGATCAGATTTTGCCATCCATGCTTATGCTGAGTAGTATTTTTCTTCCTGATATTCTATGAAAATGAAACAGAAGTACTGGAGTTATTGACAGGCTAATCCTTTACTTGGGGAAGGCAATGACAGTTTCCATAACCCATGCTAGCCTGAAAGCCAAGATTCTTCCTGTTTTGCTTATGCTGAGTGTTACAACACATCCTATTGATGTCAGTGCAGTTCTCACAGCATACCCTGATGTGAACAAGACTGACAAAGGGGGCTAACGTAAGCAGGTCACCCATTCTACTCTTTTTGGTGAATTATCTTTCAGGAGGTTATATACAAATGCTTGATTTGGGAACATGATATTAAAAAAGGATTCAGTATGGAAGGTACTTTGCCCTACAATATGGTTGACTGAGTAAAACATCCTCATCCTAATATCTTGGCTCCAGCAAGGGATGCTGCAGGTGCATACACTAAGCTTTAAAGGGAACAAAAAACTTCTCTCCCTGTGCTTACTGGAGTCCTTACACAGCCGCTCCCTCTCTGCACTCCAGTGGGAGAAGACAGCTTGGGTCCCTGCCCACATGTGTGAGCACATTCACTTGGCTATTTCTTTTTTTTGAGGATTAGTGGCATTTGATTTACTTGGTAAGAACACTGCTTGAGTACATAAAGCTAAAACAGAAAAATGAGGGGAAATACTGCTTCAAATTCTGCCTACTTGCAAGTTTTCATTTTTCTCCTTTCCAAGAGGAATGGACTGTTTCTGGTTCAGGTTCTTCATAACCAGCCTTACTGACATGCCCATATTTTTTAAGGCCTAACATTCCTGGACAAGAAGAAAGAGATTTAGTCTTCTTTAAACCTACTAATTGATCACAAAGGATGTATGAACCAGCTGATGATGTCACATCACTGTACTAGAGAAGAATTTATTAACCCTAAGGGAGCCCTCAGGCATCCTCTGGTATGAATTTGACACATTAAGGCAAGTCTATCTTTGGGACACAGTGATGCTCTCTGCTTGCTCAGCTCGGCTCTTCAGCCTTTCCTGAGCATTTTCTCATGGGAGGTCATGCTTACCCCAGTGCTAAGATCTGAGATTACAGCACAAAGTGAATTTTCCCTTTACATAAATAATTTATATCTCAAAGTACTTTAATGGTGCCAAACACTAGCTATGGAAAGCAATTCATAAGCTGGAAGACATGCAGCAAGTTCGTAACATTAATCATATCAAATCCAGGTGATCAAACCCACTAATCCAGCCATAAAGCATAAAAGGCTATAAAATCCATTGAGAAACCTAAGGAAAAGTAGTTAATGTTCTGTTTTGGAGAATTAAAATGGCAATACTGAGTAGCTATAGTAATTATAGTTATAGTGAGCTGTTTGTGAAGAGAATCCCACTCATTTTACAGACTCTCCAAATATTCACCTGTTTATGTATGGCCATAGTTTCACACCTGTTCTGATAATTCAGCAACCTTCATGTAAAGCATTACCAGAGTGTTTGGAAGCCATAAGGGGAGTCATGTTTAAAGCCTGCAATGTGATGTGGGACCCGGAATTTATTTGTATCCCTGGTGACTTAGGCCTCACGCTCTGCCAGCAGGAAAGACTCGATCTCAGCATTCACAATATTCTCACTGCTGTGGCCCTACCTCTCCGACAAGTCCGATTGTTTATTTAAGATATTAGTAATGCCTTCAAAAAATCTTCCTGTATTGTCTTTTCTTCATTTAAAGGAAATCTGTGTTCTCTTGCAGTTATTTTCCTTCCTATCTCATCGTTACCTTTTGCACAAATGCATCACATATGAAAAACTTTATTAGGGCAAATGGTGTTGTCGTGACACTTACTTTGTCCAAATCATGTTAATAACAAATGAGAGACTCACAGCGACTTACAGTAGATTTGCCAAATGGCAGGGGAAATGCATATTATTTCCATTTTATTTTGGAGCACTGCCAATAGATCTTTTCAACTTGACCCTAATTTAATGTAAACTATCGTATCTAGGTCAGGACAGAAGGCGGGAGGCAGCCAGGGACAGCCCCAGACCTGTGTGTGGAGCAGCTCCCTGGGGGTGGGGACAGGCCAGGCTGGGACATCAGCCCGTGGGTAGCGGTGGTGGCGGCTCGGTGGGACCCACAAGGGTCCCAGGAGCAGGAGCTGCAGCTCGGGCAGGGCCAAGGCGAGAGGCTCAGCTGGAAGCAGCTCCCCCAGCCAGGGCGTCTGGGAGCCTTTCCCTAGGGTCACCATGGGGAAGGGGCTGCCCTTGGCTGCACTGGATCTGAGCTGGCCCCCAGCCCTGGCAGCCAAGCCTCTGGGGATGCCCTCACAACCCTTACAGCAGAGCTCACCATCACACTTTCCTAAACAACTACTTCACAAAGGCTGCATTTTTATTATTTGATGGCTGCAGGACAACAGCGCAGAGATTAGAGTCATACAGTCACCCCATCAGTTTGGGGTGAGCACAACTTTCCAGGCACCGTTGGCTCTGTGGCCATGTCTGTGCTAGTAAATTAACCGTGTCTGGAGCAGCTTGCTGGATCCAAGAAGTCCAATTGGCAAGAAACTGCCCAACTCCAGGCTATGAAAGCCTCTTAGCCTGCAAAGCTGGCTGACGGGCATCCCACTGCCTGTTTGGAGCAGCAGCCGGCCACCAGCAGCTCCTCAGCTGTGCCGGGGGAGTCGCAGGAAGGCCACAGCTGCCCTGGGCCAAAACTGTGTTAGCAATTTAACAGAGCAGGCAGCTGCAGGTCAGCACCTGGAAACACTCCCAGCCCTGGTGAGTTTGTTAGTGCAGAGCCCACGTGTCCAACACTCACCTCCTGCCGGCTTGCTTGTACAAGCCCAGAACATTCCCCGCGGCAGCAGGTGCCGAGGTCTCCAGCCGGCCGGCCAAAACACAAGGAACAGTCAAAGGCAGCTTTGGCAGACGTGGGGAGAGGGATCTATAGCTTCTACAGGGGATCATTTTGGATACCACAAACACGAGGCTGCCTCATATCCTGCACTTTGCCTTGTCTTAGTGATCACATAGTTGCCACCTTCTGCAAGAGCTGGGGGGGCAGGAGCTATTATCTTTTCTGGTAAAAACATCCTAACAAATTCCTAGAGAAGACTTAGTCATTGCCTTCAATGAAAGAGATACCACGTGAAAAAAAACAACATAAACCTGTGTGATAGAACATATAGACGAGGAACTCACCATCACCTAGGTAAACTGTGTTGACAGTAGTAATGATATGGACGACTGAGACTGTTGGGACTATGATGAACTCCTGAAATGAATCTCCCTGTAGCTACATTTTTGCCTGGAAGTCCAGAGTTAAAACCCTGAGCTAACACCACACACTGGAGGTGCCTTACATTTAATGTAATAATTTAAATGGAATCAAATATTTGCCTGATTTGATCGTCTTGTTCCAGCAAGATGGAACAACATCCATGTTTCTAGATGAACCCACATTTCTGAAGGATGCTTTCTGGGGAGTTCCCTGCAGTGTTGTGCTTCCCTCATCAATATGCAAACCTGTTCTTAAAAAGGTGCCCTGCTTCAGGACTAGCAGACATTTTGCGCGCACCAGTCATACATCCTCTTTATTTGAAGTTCATACTGTGTTAATTTTCTGCATTAAATAAAAAATCTTCTTGGGATTCTTTTGAGAGTTCAAACTCTAACCGAAAGTACCTGGTTACTCCAGCCACGGTTCAGGATTCTTCCTGAGTAGCAATTTTGATTCCTTGTAACTGACCTTTATTTTATAAGGTATCCTATATCTTGAGAGGTTCTTTAGAGAAAAGTTTAGTTAATGTTTTTCTGATTACAGTTCTCAGCCATATTTTTTCTCCTTACAGTAGCACACTACCATTTTATGAAAAAGGAAATTCAAACTTGACTCAAACACAAAAATGTAAGGAGTTTCCTAGGAACAGCAAAATGGTTGGCCACATGCCAAAGTGATACTACTTGGCGGCAGACCTTGTCATGTATAAATGGGGCTTTTAAAATGCCTGAAAAAAAGCTGCCTTGGCCCAGGCCCCCGGTGGACTACATGCCTGTGATTTCCCAAGCAGTGTAATTTTACTGTTATAACCTGTGACAATATTACTCTTATAATAATAATAATGAATTTCCTATTAATATCAGACTGAATTGGATTAGCTGGCAGTCTTCAGTTGTGTTGGTATCAGGAGCATCACTCAGACGAGAGCCTTGTTGCTGTGGGCACCACACAAAGACAGCAAGAGACATCTCCTGCCCCCTGCGAGCATGTGCCCCCAGGACACTGCACGGCAAAACCAAGAGCGCTCTCAAACAGGACCTCAGCAATTTCTTCCACTACATTTCATTTGTTTGCTTCACTGGTTGCCTCATTTTGCCTCTTTTGCCTCTCAAAAATAACAGCGCATTCAAAACACTTCAATGAAAGGAGTTGCATGCCTGGATTACTCAAACTTAGCTGGAAATGCACCTCGTCGCTTACTGATGAAGCAGACCTTGGAGTGAACTAGAAAACTCCAGCATGGAAATGTAATGAGGTTAAGCATAAAGGAGCTCTGTTTGCAGAGCAGGATAGCAGCAGACAAAAATAATGAACCCTTAAATTACTTTCCTTGTCCCCACTTACCTCCTTGCAGAGGGATGCTGTTCCTGGTAGCTAAAAAGCATGCATCACTCCCATGCCTGAGAGCTGCATGTGGTTGCTAGGTGGCCATGCAGCTTTTAGATCATTATGTTACTATCCCAGAAGGCTGCAAATAATCTGTGCACAAGAGCTGCTCGTTAACTTGTAGTCCGTGAAATTTCAAAGTGTCTGTATGATGGAACTCCTCCTCCCTTAATCTTTCTCCAACTCACGCTTCTGAATTCTTAAAAATACTTCGGAAGAGATTCTAAGTGCTGTAGTCCATGAAACTGCTTCTGGTATTATTCGATTTACACAGCCAGTTGCCCTGCAGTACATTCAGGAGATGGAGAATTAATCAGCAGAGACAGCAGGTGTTATGAGCCCCTGTTCTTTCCCTGGTACGTGCACAGACCATCTAAAGCCCTACAGGAGCATTTCATACCAAGATCCAGTGAATGCTATCATCTAACAGGTGCTTCATTCTCCGACAGCCTTAGCTGAAGCAGACCAGAAGCATCTGATACTTGAACAGCAGATCAAAAAGTAGGAAGCTTAAAGAATCCCACCCAGCTCATATGCCCAGTAGTTCCAAATCAACAACAAAGTGGATCTTCTGAACGCATTTTGCAGGACTCATATTAGCACTCACCTCAGTGTTACACTGTAAAAAACCCAGAAAATAATCAAGAAGTGAAATTGTGAGCCACATCTGGCCCACAACACATTATCAAAATTCAGCACGAACGATGAGTCTTCAGTGTGATGAAGACTAATACTTAAGGGGACAATCTTGCTTTAAAACAGTCAAGGGGCATGTGGGTTTTCAGGGTGAAGGTCCCATATACCGTACTAGAACTGTGTTAACTCAAACATCCCTGCCCAACTCAAAGATGTATATGTTTGATGACCTGTCAGTCTGACTTCAGCTTTTAAAATCAGGCTGAGGAATGCAACTGCATTCAAGGACTGAAATCTTGTCCTTCAAAATGAAACACAGACGTCTGGTAAAACCCAAGATGCTGTAAGAAATAATTAGGTGGCAGTAGTACAATCAGATCAGCTCTGTGGCTGACTTGAAGTTTGGAAAACGGGAGAAAGGTTAGGATCTGTGGTCTGACTGACTTCCAAAATAAACTACATCAGCAGCTCATATTACATGAAATGTACCTATAATATTAGGTTTCATACAGTTCCCTTACACTGAAAATACTATTTTCAGGAGTGATTATACATTTGGGAATACATATAGGGAAAATAAGACCACTATTGTGTAAAAAACAACCCCCCAACCTTTATTTGTCACAATACATTTCAAGTACATGCAGAATGTATTTACATTTCTCTTTAAGGCAAACAGAAATTGGGTTCTTATTCCTGAGTTGCTTAGCACCAGCAGAAATAGCAAATAAAAACTTAGGAAGTGTTGTCTCTCCCTTTGAAGCAGCAGCTGCCTCGCACGCGAAGTATTTCTGCTTTCACCTCGCATTTCTTTTAATGAGCTATTTATACTAATAATCTCTATTGCTGTTTGCAGCCGTTTCTGCAGATTTCAATCTCTTCACAGAACCGTCTTGCCAAGATGTAACAAACTTTCCACGTTTGCTATTTTACCTTGCAGACTGTTTGCTGACTAGACAGCGCAGCAGTACTTCTGTCTTTGCTGGCACATGCATGAAGGTCTTCTCTTCAATTTTAAGAGTTCTGTATTCCTCCAGTATCTAGAAAAACTATCTTATGTCCTCCTCATGCGGGTTAGCTGCTTCTCCAATACTAAGTTAAGATTAAGAGAGGGAAAAGTTCACCTCAGCCAATGGAGGCGTTTAGGGCTTGACTCCACTAAAGCTAAAGGCGGGGGGGAAGTGAAAATGCCCACCGAAGTGTTGGCATTTATGAAGAAAATGCAAAGCAGTTTTTCAATGAAAAAAAAAAAAAGCTTCCTCAAAGTCTGACTAACATTTGAGCCATTGCATTATCTCAAGACTTTAGATACTTGCTAGAATTTAAGATGTTGAAATTCCATTTAAAATATAAAGGGAACATTTTCAAAGAAGTTTTTGACATTTTCCATTTCCCATTGACTGGCTCTATCAAGCCCACTAATTCCAATAGGCACTTTTCTCCCATCATTTTTAAGAGGACCACAGAGCACAATCCTAAGAGAAAACAGCTATTCTGTAAAAAAAATAAAGTTCCTAATCAATGTAAAAGTGTAGTCCAAGCAGAAAGTCAATAGGGAAAAACGGGGTATGACCCTTAAGTGTGCCTTCCTCAGTGACCTGTAGTGTGGAAAAATGTTTTGTTTCAAATTACATTCTCTGCTTTTTTTAATGCATTCCTGAAACTGTAGTTTTTAATGACTTGTCAAACACATCAATAATTCAAGGTTTCTGTTACCTTTTAGTCCCTTTAGGTGTCATCCTAGCTAATCAATGCTCATCACAAACAATTTTTAAACAAATGCTAATATTTACAGGTGTTTAACTTAAACATTCATTGAAAGAAACAGAACAACTGTGCCTTGATTAAACTTCTGGTTTAAACTGGTTATTAAAGAAAAAAACCTCAAGTAATTTCTTACTTCTTTTCCAGTTACTACCTGCTAAGATCAAATGCCTTCTGTCACAACTGTTTCACTTAGTAGCAACACATAACAGCATATTGCATTGGGAATAATCCATATCCAAATAGTCAATTGTAGAGACATTACCTTTAACAAGGACAAGCAATCTCACAAAGAAATTCTTCACCAAAGGTTTGCCAATTTCTTTTCCTACCTCTGAGAGATTATTACAAACTAAGCACCTAGGAAAATATAGTAAGAGGGCAGTAAGAGGAACTCATGAAGTGTCTAACCAATTTATCCCATCAGGAAGCTGACTACCCCTGGTAAGGCACCTCTCAACAGAAGGTCTGAGGGTTTTTCCAAGCAAGATGAGTTCAAAAGGCTAAAAAAAGGAATGGCTGTTATCCTGCACCTGGCAACACCTCTGCACACTGTGAACAAACCAGCTTGCTGTAGGTATCCCCAATGAACAGCTGCAGCGTAGCATTTTATTCTCATTTTATTTTCTATAATGCAATCCACGTGCAGCTTTATTTCTAAAATCAGCACTGCTGATTCTATAACCAGTTTAACCTCTGAGAAATGTACTTTCTGAGTGATCATTTCAATACTAAGATGCTAGAGAGCCTACAAAATTTTAGAAAGTCTTAAGAATGTCTCCCTGGAAATCCTTGATCCCTAGTCTATTATACAAAGAGACTGCACTGTATTTAGAGGAAAATATTGTACCCCATGACAGTGATTGTTTGGCCAGTGACTGTTCACCTAGTGCATTTGTGAAATCTTGTCCTGCTACACTGGTTACTTTGAAAAAAATCTAGGACATGGACACTTCTCTGCTTCTTGCCTCTTGCCCAGATCTGTCAGAACTGGCTGGAGCTCAGGTTCTCCTCCACTCATGTAGGACGGGGGACATAGGTATTCATTCGAGCTGTGTCTCCACTAACTGCTGCATTAGCTGAGGTAGCAGAAGCTAATTAGCCTCCCCAGGCATTTTACCAAGGTGAAATATTCCAGAGGAAGTCGCATGAATACTTGCATTCAAGATATGGAGAGCAGTCATGGCACATCTCTGACATACTCTGTGTCTCAGCTTGCTTGGGGTGGTAACTTGTACTCTTCTATCTCTGAGTTGAAGAATTAGTCCTACCTGCTCTTTTGATGATGGCACCAGGTTATCACAGTCTGAATCCTTTTGTGCAGAAGTAAGAAGTTGTAGGCAGGAATAAGTTTCTGGATAGTTTTGAAATACTACTCCCAAAGGCACCAACTTCCACATGCAGAGTAAAAGACATTGCTCTTTCTTACAGTGCAGATGAAACAGATTATATCCAGTTTATTTATAAAAGTTTTATACACCTGAAATGTCACAAACATTTACAACTTTCCTGCTTTCTTCCGTGTTCTGAAAAGACTTAGTAATACAATTACACTGCTGTCTCCTTTGACTCCAGTGTCTGTGGTGGCTTGAAGTTCAGTATCTCTTTATATGTAATGCCTGGAAAACAACAGAATAAACATAGTGTTGCTGGTCTAATCAGAAACGGAGCTGCACAGACACGAGCAAGGTGCATGGTTAGGCTCTGATCTAGGTCAAGAAGACAGAGACCTCTTCAGGCAAAAAAGAGAGAAAGTAAAAAAAGTAAGGGAATCAAGGAACATTTTCTCACCGTTTCAGATTTGAAGAAGTAGCCCAATACTGAAATGTTACAGGTGCTTTCAAAGGGATGCAAGCATTGACTTTACAGTATAGTGGGCAATATCCTCAGAAAGAGCTACTGAACACATCAGCTTTAAAAGTCAAGTCCTCACTTAAAAGCCTAAATATAAACCTCTGATGTTAGATGAAAACTAGATTCAGACCTAAATCTCTGCTGAGATAGCTGTTTTCTCTCCCTGGGAGAACCTAAATTAAAATTAAGGCCAGCAACCACTGCAGTCCTATAGAGCCAACAGTTGAGGAATCTGTTTGCCTGTCCTATCCACTGGAAGGAACATGCTACAGAAATGGTTGCTTTCCTACATTGCAGAAGATGAGAGGACAGAGAAGGAGAAGGAGGAGAAGGAGAAACTTTTGGGGATCGTTCCAGGACTCCTCAATAAGAGGAACACTGGCTTGTCAATAGTGTTTCTCTATCTTAATGCTGTCTGTTTACTCTGTTCCATCAAAAGCAGAGAAGGCAATTTGTAAAGGGAAATATTCCTATTTCTGGATGGCCTTTCTATCTGATTATTTTTGAAAATATCACAATACTAGACTCACGCTTCCACTCATCTAGGGGAAGATCCATGTTATCAAATGTGTCGTCATATTTCTCAGCTTCAATTTCTTCCTCAGGGTCGTGAATTGGTTCAAAGTAAGGATGCATCAAAGCCTCAGCTGCTGTGACTCGCTTCTCTGCATCCAGCACCAGCATCTTCTCCAAAAGGTTTACAGCTATTGCACAGAAAACAAACAGTGTATTCAGATCATGCCACCGATTCCAGCTTGTACACAGTAATGTTGCCCTGGAGATATTTCAAATAAGTACAGTTATAAAGCAGAATCATTGTGTGGTCATTCTATAGCCAGCGTGGCCCATCTGCATGACAAAATAGCATTGTGAGCAAGCTGGGATGTGTACAAAGCCTGATGCAACGCAGAGGTTTTCCCTTGCTTCTGTATGCAATACAGCCACATCACCTCAGCTAATGACTTCTCAGCTTCTGGCTCCAGGACAAATGCGTTTGGGGCTTTCCCAGGTGTCTTTCATCATTGCCACCATGTTGGGGTTGTAAGGTGCATCACAACCTGGCAGCAACAGAATGAACAGGTGGCTGGAGAGCTAATGAGAATTGTGCTGTATGTGATCAAATCCTAGCCCAAGTGCACTTGAAGTTCACTAAGACAAGTCAGTTGTCCATGCTCAGAATCTCAGTGCTGACTTTACCTGCTATGTATTTTTGACCTCAGACAAAACAATTCATGAAAATCTTGTATGCTCCTCTCCAGTGGATTTTGGATCAGGTCCACTGTTAGACTGTCAAAATGGACTAGTGTAAACAGATATGATGAATGATTTGTTTGTTCTCTGTTTGTCTATCCTGAAAGAACATTCTTGAGTTGGGTGGAGCAGCTCAAAAGAAGAAGAGGCAGCAGCATGGGACAGGATGCTGCAACTCCTGCTTGCCATGTCATGGATTCTCTCCAACCTTCTCTCCCAGACCATGAGCAGTTGTTCTCTACTTAAGGAGCAGCCAGATTGCCACAGACGTGATAGGAAGAAATGTCCTGAAAACTAAATGGAAATGCGTAGTTTTCTGTACCTAAGAAGGTCAGTGAGCTAACCATGCAGTCAGGGTATGAATTATGCTTATTTCTACTGTATCTGAACATACAATTTCAACTTCTTAAATTGAGAAGATTCAATTATCCTAATTTATATTCTAATAAATCTAGCTTTGTGAGTGTTCAGGTTATTGGGAAACGGATAAGGTTTGGGCAGAGCCATCCTGGAGCTCTGTCTGCCTCAGGTCATGTCACAGTTATGCACACTTGGTATGTTCTTCTGGCTGTTTACATCTATTAAATCCAAGCCAGTGCTCCTCAGGAATGCACAGATGTTTCTCAGGATGTATTAATTCCATGACTAAAATGTCAGCTTTCTATTTGCTTGCATTTCTACTGTAGATCAGAGTGACCTTAAAGAATTATATTTCAAATACAATACAGAGAAAAATTTATTATGTATACTTAATATCCCAGGGCTTTTGAGAAAGCTGCTCCAGTAAAACCATTAAGCAGATGCTGGAATGAAGCCTGAAACACAAAATACTTCTTTTTCGACGCTTCTAAGAAACATCTGATTCCTGGCAGGGTCTAAACTTGGCAAAGTTTGGCCACTACAATCAAAATTAAGAATTATGGAAAGCAAGAGATAGAAAAGCACAAGAACCATCACATAACCTATCACATGACTGATACTGCTGCTGCCTCCAATGCAAACACAAGAACAAGACAAATTGTAGACATCTACACAAACTGTCTTACCCAAAGGATTCGCATACTTCAAGATGGATGCAAAATCTTTTTTCTGGACTTTTGGGAGACTTTTGATATAGTTTTTTGCCTTAAAAGAAACATGGATATTAAATTAGACCTTTGCTGCCTTTGTAAGGTGACAACATTAACTATATGCTTAATAGGTAACTCAACAATGCTTTGATAGCACATTGTACAAATGAATTTTTTGGGGTGTGGTGTCATAAACCTTGATTATATTCACCTTGCTGAAAAGAACGCCTTTTGTTTTTTTTTTAATCAAGCCTTAAAACTGTGATTAAGAAATGAAAATGTAAAGCTTTAATTATTAGTGCTCCATATTTAATATATTAATTAAAATAAATATGTATGCATAATTTGAAGGAATGTCATAGTGAGTTTACAGGAATCTCTAGAAGTGAACCTTATACAGTAATTCATTAGTATTTAAATTGTATAGTTAGTCTAATGAATAATTTTAGGTTCTTTATAGTAGGGGCTTAAGGATTCTAGAAGGACACCCATATAAGTATAGGAAAGACAAAGTCAGAGACATCTGCAAACAACTGGGTTTTCTGAATAGGTTCATGTTTTCAGTACATGTCCAATAAATGTAGTAACGCATTAGCTCAACTGTTCACATGGTACACACTGGAAACTTTGAAGTATTTAAATATACAGATTTTTCAAGTGTTCAGATCATTTTTTGTCCGCCCTCTTAATCTCCAGTAGCTATTCTGGGTGTGCAAAGCACTTCAAGGCTGAGATGCACCATCAGGGGTCAATACATATTATCTCAGCCAGTCTAAGAACTGAGCATGGCTTAAGTAAAAATAAGACATGTAAAACCAACTGACAAAGCAGAATACTCACATCTTGACTGTGCAGTTTTTGAACAAAGTCTTGAGTCGGTGTACCAGTTATTTTCATTATTTCTGTGAGTTGGTCCAGATCTGAATACCAGAAATAAGGAACAAAGTCTTTCACCATAAGAAAACTAAGCACTCTGCAAAAAATTGTACGTTTCTTCACTGGAGAATAAAGCAAAAATCACAAAGCAATGACAGAAGATTTATAAAAGATGAGATGAAAGTTCTCCATTTTTCTTGTAAAAGGCAAAGACACTGAAAGCACCTGAAATAAAATATCCTGTAACTTGCAAACACATAATTGAATCATCTGCAAACTCCTCTAATATCATAAGGCCTCCTTGAGATTTGTCTGTCCAAAAGTACTGGAGTATCTGAACAATCAACACATGTATTGCATGCATTGTCCTGGTCTACCCAATACTTAGGTGATGTAAAAGCAGGAAAAGTCACAGGGAACATCAGGTGGTACAATAAACAGAACAAAAATCAGAGTAAACCAGTCTGTGTTAGTTCTTCTCCACACGGAGAAACTTCAAGAGGAAAAAACCTAACCCCTCTCCTCCTCATTTCCCACATGCTTAGCTCAATTCCAGATGCTGAGATGTTGGAGATGTTGGGGTGAGGCATCAGAATACTCCCTAATCTTCTGTGTCCTAAAGCAGCACTGATTAATCAGCAACAATATCAGCTGTTTCAAAGAAGAAATGCCGTATTTACAGGAGGCTAATGCTGCAGAGAACAGCTTTATGACTCATTTGCTACTCTGGTAAGAGCAGCAGATGAGAAGCTAGATCAGAGCTCAGAGCACACACGAGGATTCCACCAACCTCTGCAGAAAAAGACAATGGTGGGTAACGCTGATGAAATAAATAAATAAAATCCCATACCAAGTTTGCAGGATAACCTCTTCCTAACACTAAAACAAGAATCCCTTAAGTTAGCTGTTTTCTTATTCATCTACCCACAGCTGAGCCCACGGCTGCATTTCCCTGACTAGAGGTAATACTTATTCATATATTCAAAGGCCAGCAAGGACTATTATGCTGCGGTTATTTCCCTCATAACACAAGACGTAGAACTTCAGCCAATAACTCCGAAAGCTCCAACACCCAGTATGACTAAAATACTACCTTTTCCACTCTTACATTTACAGTGCAACTTGAAAATTATGATTCATTCATTTTCTTATTGATGTACCAGAATGCTCAAGGTTAGCATTAGTTGAGAAATGCTATGTGTTAGTCAATGGCTGTTCTTTGGCAGGCATTTTAGGATTTTCTTGTTAAGAACTAATGCGTACTTAAAATCTGTACAGCTGAAATAATTTGATGTATTCTACTTTTCCATAGTCCCCGTCATTTTTTTGGTGAAGGTAATCTTCCTTTTTTATATTTTTCCTCACAAAACAAGAATAATATGATCCATGCAATGAAGTCCTAATCTTACATGTAAGTACTTAAATACAAATGTAACTAAAATTAAACAACTGTGATTCTGTAAACAAGTATTTGCAGATAAATGATTTATTCACTGGAACTCCACAAGGGGAAAAGCAGTGCAAAATGATTAGGCTGAGCTGTCAAACATACAAAGATGGGAAGCAAAACAAAAAAGTAAAAAATTCTTGCTGTCTTCTATTAACACCATCCTCTATTAAATATCACAAGTCCTACTGCCAATGAAGTATCACTTGAGGTTGAATTACAGCTTAATCTTAACTATTTTCTTAATTCCTCAGCAATGAAATGATAGGACTAGATGTTTTCTGTAAATCTAAAACATTTTACCAGACGTTACTTATATAACATTTTTTGGTAAAAGTCTCAAAAAGCATGAAATGGACTAGTGTGTGCACAGAAGTCCATCTATCACATTGGAATCTTCTGTGCGTGTTCTGCAATTGTGGAATCTATTACTAAAAAAATCAAAATATGCCTCTTCTATCATCACAAAACCTTCTACCTGATGACTTGAGATGCGATTCAAGATTACCTCTCTTTCTCTATTGAAAAAGTTCAGTAATACAAGTTTTAATTGTCAGATGTGCAAAAGTGATACAGGTATCAAATAACCAATTAATGAGAAAGGTGCAAGCCATTTTACTATTCATTTCAACTTACAGTCATCAGTTTTTGAACAGACCTACTGTATCACATAAGAACCTCTCATCATTTTCTTACATTAGTGTCATAAATTCATTGAAGGATACGATCATTTCCTTTGAACAGAGGCCTCCCTGTTATCATCTCAGCCATTATACAGCCCACAGACCAGATGTCAACTGAAAAAAAGACCAATAGTCACATTAAATTGCTAAATACTTGTTCATTTAAATGTGCATAAAGTTTAATTTAAAACATATTTTAAAGAAGTGTAAAATTTACCTTTATAGCCTGTTACAAAATAAATGAGTGCCTTGCCAAGTATGATGAACAGTATAGGTAAAACTACCAGCCTTTCTAATTAGCAGACTGGAGATAATCTGATAATATGCAGAATCAGTTTCTCAGTAACAGGCAGATGCACGTGGGAAGTAAATTTTCAATGATTTCCAAAACGTCGATAGTTATCCTAGCGTGACTTTAATTCCCTCCTTCTCCACCATTTTCCCCTGTCTGTTGGAGTTACAATCAGCACATCTTTGCAGGAAGATGACAGTCAGTGCAGAACACAAGAACATAGACCAGACTGTCACATCTGTATACATTTATATCACTTTTTTCCAGCCACCTTGGCACTTTCTGTTACTCTCAGAAAATATACAAAAAAGGCCCCAATCTCACAACCACTAAACGATTACTTGCAATTTATCTACAAGGAAGTTTTGAGTAATTATATTGCCATTTCCACCTCCGATTTCTCATTCACTTCAGAAACAAAGACTTGCTAATATATTGCCTGATACAGTGAATGCTTTAGCTCTGTTAAGACTTTTCTGAAGAGATGCTGACCTGTTTGTGTATAATGCATCCAGTTAAGTATGACCTCTGGGGCTCTGTACCACCTTGTAACCACGTAACCAGTCATCTCACTGTCTGTATGCCTTGCTAATCCAAAATCCAGAATCTGCAGTGGAAGCACAAAGAACGTCCTGATCAGACAGCTAGTTATCTATTTCATACAGACTTCACAAATGTGGAAAATAAAGGAATTGGAGCAATCCGCAGAGATTGGTTTATTTTTGCATCTTTTTCTCACTGAAGTGTCTTGTTCTCATTTTAAAAATCAAGACAGAAGTAGCAATAAGCTTTACAATTTTTTTCCCAAGTTAGATATTCCTAGAGCAACACTAAAAGCTGTAAAACCAGTACAGAAAGTAGTAAATTCTTCAATTATTAATTAAAAAAAAGACACTGGTCACATTCAACACAAAAAAAATTCCCTGGCCATGGAATCACCATCGAATCATGTTAGGGCTAAAAGAATAGCACCCATCTTAGACGGTATTCATTGTTCTTGTATCCCAGGTGGCACAATTATGCAAGAGTGTGTTCCGGTAATATTCTGAAGTAAGGAGGTATCGTTATTTCTATTGTATGAGTAACTCATACAAGGGAAGGCTTCCTCTAGTTCACATTGAAAATCTGCAACAAGAGTAGGGAATCACCATTATTTAGTCCCACTAAGTTTTCTCCAACCTACTGCATCAACTACAGAACCCTGTAAGGAATGCAAGGTCAGTGCAATTTTTTAAAGGATTATGCACAATTCAGCTTATTTCTAAGACTCTCAGATATTTATCTCTAGATATAGCAATGTGTACAACAGCAAGATTAAAAATGAACATTACGGCCTTTTGTCACCTCCTACAAAATTGACCTAATAAGGTCCACCTGCATGGACCATCAAAAGATGGTGCCTAAAGATGCAGCCAACAGCAACAAAATTCCACTCCTGGAATGACAGTCAGTTCACACTCATCAGGAAGTTCATGCTTCTAACAAGAAGCAGGGGGGCTGGGTAAGTAAAGTCTACTCAAGATAAATCATCATCCACAGATAGTTGAATATGTAGCTTTGCACGAACAGCCACTAGTTTCCATGTGTATCAGGTTTCATATATATATTGACAGGGCACAAGTTTTTATTAGAAGCACCTGTGCATTACTATGCCAAGAGTGATATTTTTGTAATGCTCTCTGCCATTAAACATTTAAAAATATTTCAGGATAGTTTCATCATTCCCTGGCAAACATTTAAAAATATTTCAGGATAGTTTCATCATTCCCTGGCACTAACAGAAAGGAAAATTGTACTTTCATTCATAGATCAAGAGTATAAAATGTTATGGCTTATCTTTATTGCCATACTTGAAGTAGCATTTCCATGTTTTCCCCATAGCTGCTGATTGCCTACCAATTTAAAAACAGGAACAGGATGCAAAGGGAGAGATTTTTATACTTACCAATAAAATGCACTTGATTATGGTCAATTCTTTGGGTACTGAAGATTTACTGGACCCAAAATATTTGCAGTAGCAAAATACACTTTTATATACAGCTTTCAAATTTATTCTACAGAGACAGCACACATTATGCTTTCCCAGTAATATGGGAGGCAGGGTGGAAGAAAAAAAAGGAAGTTTTATGTAAAAGTCAAAAGCCACATGTGGTACCATCTATTCTGTCACAGCTTTTTAGGCATTTTCCATACTAAGGCTTGTGACACCAGGAGTTGGAAACAGCTAAAATATAATTTGGGTTTCTATTTTTGTAAAAGCAGAAAATGACAGTGAGAATTTTTGTGCATTATGTATTAACTTCAGGATTTATTTTCATTTACATATTCATTAGGCTCAGGAACAAGCGTATCATGTTAGTACTTAATATTAATGTGGTACCACTTCAATAACAATCTTCACATGAAACTATTACTCTCATACTCCAATCTTCAACTTTTCAGCTGGAACTTCCAAAACAATTTTCAGAGCAAGTTTGAAAATCCTTTTTATAATGCAGGAATTATGAAAGAAAGAGCAAATTCCCCATAGCATCTCAAGGATAAGCTCCCCTTCTACTCAGCAAACTTAATTTTCCTAACTTGCTTCAGTAACTGTAACTTTGAGACCACAGAAAGGGCAGTGATTTCCCCTCATGCACCCTTCACTGTCACTTTTCTGATTCCTATGTAGCAGCTGAGTGCCTCAGATGAGGGAGCCAGAAAGCTCATTGTGAAAAATAAAACTGATTGCTTATTAATTAATTACCAATTCAAGGAACTGTTCCAACTTGCCTACAGCCTCATCACCACAGGAGCTGATGCAAGGGAAGCTGCTGAGTGCACAGACGTGGGGCAAAAGGTTTGGACTACCCCTGGAAGCGTGGTCCTGTGCCCACATAAACTGACTTTCAAAGTACACTCTCAGAGCAGGGTGCCATTGCACCTGAACACACACGTGGGAAGTCAGTTCAACTCCTTCAGTGGAACAGTTAAATCCCAGTTAAATCCTCGCTTTGATATTTTTTCTTGAACACTTCCCAACACATTATAGTTTGCTTTCTGTTTATAGACTGGAGTTGCCTTTTGACAACCAGTATTTCCTAATTGCAAATGTGCACTTCTGCATATGATATCAGAGCTTATTGTACAACCAGGAACATCATAATTTCACTTTGAGAGTCAAGAAACAACAACTAAAGCTTAATGCTACATTTTCGCCTTGTCATTTCACAAAACTGTGTTCTGGTATAGAATTATTTGCCTCAGTTTATTCAAAAGCTTAAAAATGTCCAAGGTAACAGAAAAATAAGTTGTGTTAAATAAGGAAATACAGTGATGTATCACGGAAGAATGTCTTAGACCTGGGCTGCATCTCAAAATGTAATTGTACAGCTGGGTGGGTGGGGAAGAGAAACATGTACAGCTGTTTTTTCTAGATTCTCTTTTTTTCCCCCCATCACCATGGGACCCACTCACCGTTTGGCCATCTGTAAGCCAGGAAAAGACAATGGCTTTTTGTGTTAGATAGGGAAATTCTGAGATGACAGAACCCTGAACATTCAGGTCAGCGTCCAAAGAGCAAAATATTGTATCACAACAGCTACATGCAAGTATAGTTTGTATGTTGTATGCTAAAAAACATTTTTGCAGTGTTGCACCAACTTTTATTGTATTTAATTAAGGGAGTCCTTCACAACCTTTGATCTTCTGTATCTCCCAGCTTGTAGAGTTAGACTTTTTGTAGTTATTCAAAGCTGGAATTCTCACATAACTGAACTCCTCTCATGAAGTCTTATGTCTCTTTTAGGGAGGAAACCTTGGCCCTAAGATCTAAATGCCCTTACATATCAGGACACAAAAACCCCCATTCAAATTTACTGTTGTTTTGTGAGGATGTATAGGCCAGTCATGATTCAAGCACAGGATAGAAGACATAGCTTGATTTTGTAATTAACTAAAAAACCCTAACTAGCCTTTCAGATTGCTAGAGCTAAGAGAAGATAGGTGACAAAAACACTTCTAAAAATTACTAAAAAATTAAAATACAAGAATAGAATCAACTGGGGACTAGAAGCAGTCTGGGACTATCTCTACGCTCAAGAGAATAAACTATATTCCTAAAATAAGCAGTGCTGAGTACTACTTAATTCTACTTCATAATAAATAATTGGCTTTTTTTGTAACAAAGTAACTCTCCACAGCCAAATAGTTGCATTTTTGCTAGGTCAGGGAACATTGCATAATTATTTCTGCAGTACAAATACTATCCACTCTAACAGGCTTTGGAAGATTTCCAAAACACGTAAGAAACTGTGATCAGAACTAGTCAGATACAGTATTTCAGTGCAATGATTTAGAAGGATGCTTGAGGACAAATGTTATGCAGGAGAAGAATTACTACTCAAATGGACTCTACTGAGAATATTTCCAAGGAAGTGGCAACAGTTACACTTCAGGACAGATAGCTTTCCACAATGGGTGCTACAGCCCTGATCTCCAAGGGTGCATGCCAGCTAAGCCCAGTTACCATGCTGGGAAGGGGTGTGTGTGTGCACCATCCTCCTACCCATCTTTGGGGGGAAGCCCCAACAGGTAGGACGAAGAGAGTCACAGTACATGCCAATACTTGCCCCACTCCAGAGACGAAGCAAGCAGGTAATAGAAAAAATGCCATCAAATGCACCTGTCTTGCAGTGTAGCAGCAGAAACAGCAAATAGCTGAACTACAGGAGGCTGAATTAGGAATTGCCTCCCTTTAATGAATTTTTTTTTCTCACTACTTCAATTAAGAGCAAAAATGAAGCAGAACTGATATATTCCTGCTATGAAATACACTGTAGGCTACATGCAATTGATATTACTGTTAGTTGTAACAGTGCAGAAGGAATCACTTTCAAAGAAATAAGATGTTCTTGTTCATGGTGAGCAGTAGGTGATTCCTCTCATGCTTCTCTGAAGTGATTTAGCTGCAACATATCATAAAAACTGTTCTCCATTACAGCTCTTATTCTACTGTAACCATGACATGATTTTTTCTTGAAAAGTATTTTTAGTTGAGTGACTGCATAAAAATATACCAGTATTCATTGCAACGTACGCATCACACAGGAAAAGGGTGACTATCACTGTCACGCACATGCCCTCGGTGTGGGCACACAGGTGCGGCACGGACTGCTCTGTCAACGCCAAACCTCCAGAAGCAATTTCAGTTCTTACACTGCCCTTCACCCAGATGGAGGGACCCAAGTTAGCAACCGCTCCAAGGACGCCATGAATGTAATAACCTGCGGCACTGACTTCCTCGCCAGAAATCCTCCTCTACATCTTGGAGTCAACTCCCATTTCTCCCCTGTTAGCACTGGGTACCAGCTTCCTGGAGTGTCCTATCTGGACTGGATGTTTTCAGCTGGGACATCCTGGGCAATGTTTCTAGCTTGAGGCACAGCCATTTCTTGTGCTTGGCTCCAGAATGATCTCAGAAATTGATCATCACCTCTGCCATTTGTATGAAACGCACATTTATGTCAGTCAAGGACATACAAATAGGAGGTAAAGAGATTTGCACTATTCAGGTCTTTATTTCTGAAAAAAATATTTAATTATTCTTGTGGTGACTGAAGTCAGACAAAAGGGAAAATACTTATACTCTTCTAATTTTTTTTCAAGATTGCTACTGCTGCCCATCTGATCCTCTTCTCTTTCATTTTCCAGCGTTACTGTATTTCTCCATGACACCTCAAAGCCCGTGGGCTGAAAACCTGGCCCATCACTGAAACCAGCCAGCATGTCTACAGCTGCTGCACCCGCTGTCTTCTGTGGTGTATTTCTAATACCTCTGACATAAATAAATATCCTACCTTCAATTCACAGTCTTCATTTACTGCCAAGTTTCCAGGCTTTAGATCCTGTAATCAGATTTGAAATGGATGTTATTTACGTATTTTACAGAAAGCACAATAAAGCACGCTTTCTTTCTTCCTTTCATTTAAGTTTAATGGTTTTCATAAAACTACTTAGAACAGCAACAGGTAAAATGATGTCATAAATCTAAATTAGAAAATTAAATGTAACAAATAACAGAAACAAAGACACAAACTTGCATATGTTTGGCTTTTTTCCAGTATGTTTTCCCCCCAGACAAATCAACGTCTTTTCTGTTAGAAGTCAGGAAAATACTTGCCAGTGAAGGAACTCACTCATCTTACTGTCAGTGGGTTTTGGACATAAATTTGTTGCATTTAATACTAACACCACAAAGTTAAAGATTCACATATGTATTTCTGGATTATACATACTGCATATCAAAATATACTTTAAAAAGGTTTCATACCCTGATAGACTTAGAAGGAGTACTGAAAGAATCAGACAAGATCTTACATAAAAGCCTATACTCTCTTCTGTGGGAAAATCAATTTCCTAACAAAGTCAATTCAATGGACACTGCAATGTGGGGGAAAAAAAAAAATCCCTTAAGCCTCTTTAGCTACTGTATAGACTTCTAATGATATTCAAAGGTTGTACTTCCAAGTTTAGCAGCAAAGGGAAGAGTACTGGCAATGACTAAGAAGATTTTGCAACGTCAGTGACTCTTAGACATTCAGTTGTAAAGAGAAAGAAAAAAACCAGAAATTAATTTTCCTTCAGCATTTTCAAGACATTTAGAAGAATCTTCTGTCTGAACTTTTTAAAAGGCATCCACCTGTTTTATACGAAGATGTTTTAAGATCAGAGGCCTTGGAGAGAAACAAATTGGCGCAAAGAACCGTAATGAAACCAAAAAGCTCAAGAGCCATCAAGAGGGAGCTTAGAGAAAGTCTAAGCAACTGTAAATTTAGATCATGATCACAGCAGTTGTAGAAATAAAAATATCAATTTGTAACATTATTTTGGCAGTTTGCATAGTTTCCATGTCCAGCTTAAAGCTACTATACAACATGCGCTTTCTGATGCTCCTGATATTTTATTACAGACAGTTTCTACTGTTCTGATGCAGTTTTGGGGGAAGTTATCCTGCTTAGTACCATGGAGGCATCATTCAGAACTCCTTCACAGTGCAAAAGTGATTTTAAGTGGACTTTAGATACAGCAGGGATTCAGAAAGAACCAGATGCTTAATTCCTCTCAGAAAAAAATTAAGGGTTTCAAGATGTTTAATCTTCAGTTAAAAAAAAAAAAAGGCCAGAAAAAACTCTTATCCACCTCAATTTAGACACTATTTGCTCTTGTGGGGACTTACAACTCAACTTCACAAAGTAATTTAAGAAATCCAAATCTAAGCTGTATTCAGCGCAACCTGAGTGCCCAACTTACACTGATGTAGCCATACCGCTTTTTGTTCCTGTTGAAGAAGAAACCAAAGGCATCATCAAACTGAGACACTATAAACAGAATTTCAGGCATATTTACGAGCATGCTTATACACAAACACCACTCATATTATCAAAATATAAACATCTTTTATATTGTTTCCACTTACCCTGTGAATTATGCCTGATGAGTGAATATACTGTAAACAGAGAAAGTATTTTTTAGTTAATGAGGTCCTGACTTTAAGAAGTTGCCTGCGACAGGGGAGAAAGTACTTTTTCACGGTGCTAAAGTAATCTGAAATTAGAAAATGTTTATTTATTGCACAGAATATCTCTTTAGCTATGTTTTTAATGTTCAGATAATTAAACTAGCATTCTGCCCTTCCCCTTCCCCAATAATGAGAAACCAGTAAATCAGCTGGAGTACTGCAACAGATCATACAGTTTTTTCTAACGCTTCCAATACATAATATCCCATTTCCAGGTAATTTTTGGCATTGCTATATGTATATATGTTTCAAAATAAATCATGCTATTTTATGTATCAGAAATGCTCTCTCGCAATAGACGTCTCTGGTGTGCCATCAGAGTTTAGATTCATATGCTCCAGCAGCACTGAGTTTTAAGAGACCATTTAAGACCAGGATGAAGGCCAGTCAAGGTCTTAGCTGAGAAATCCCGCTACGTGCTTCAACACTTCCTCAGTGAAACACGGAGAGGACATTCTCCTTTACCTGAACATTTTCATCACCCTTCCAGTGACTTATTTAAGGGCTCACAAAGTCAAACCAACAAACTGGACACCTAGGACTAGTTCTTTTGGGAAGACACCTGATCAAATGCAGATGTCTGCACCCGTGACTGTCACCAAATGCTCCTCACCGAGATACGCAGTTCCTCTCACCAGCTGAATGATGCCCTAGAAGAGACTACTTTCATCATGGACAATAAAGGGAGGCTCTAGTAACTAGGTCAGACATAGGCATCTCTTTTGCGAGGTTTGAAATGCAGAAAGTTGTCCTGAACTGAGGACATACTTTCCAAGAGCAGCCTTGGATGTGCTAGTACTATTCACTTCAGGTGTGGGGAACTGATCTGAAAACCCCACAGACCATACTACTGATGGCAGCTCATACTACTGACACTAAGCAACATGAGAACAATAAAGGCTTTTTAAAAAGTCCCCAGAAAAGACGGATGAGATGTGAATCCCACCAGCTTCACCTGAAGAGTTTTCATTTTATTCCACCCTGAAGAATGGGACAATAACTGGGAAAATAATTACTGGGAACCAGCTCTCAGAGCCGGGAAAGACCAACCAGGGACAGTCAGCACGGCATCACAGAGATGCACAGAAGCATTGAACTTTGCAGGGTAACTGCCAACCAGCCATAGACCCAGCAAGCATCGTCTTCTTCCCCAACAGTCATGAAGATGAGCAATTAAATGCAACAGTCCCTCTGCAAAGGGATCCTCCTAGTCCACCTGATGAGGGGACCAGGGAAAAGAAAGCAAAGGTACAGATCAAAGCCAACTTCTTCAGACAGATCCAATGTGCATTTCAGACTTTCTGAACTTAAACAAAATCCATACAACCTAAGCAGCACAAGATCTGGATTTAAGGCATCGAGTTTTTAAAGCAGTGACTGAACAAAAATAAAGTTTCTGACATTTACTTTTTCCTCTCTTACACCTGACACAGTGCTCCAGATGTGGTCTTGTAGGTTCTGAAAAGAGGGGGGGAAAAAAAAGAAAAATCACTTCCCTTAACGCTGTGCCTACAACTTTACAAATCCAGCCCAGATTGTGGTAGGGCTCCACTGCCGCACGGGCGCACTGCTGACCACTGTGCCCGAGTCCACGCAGGTCTTGGCATTTGCAGTAGACCAGTTCCTGCTACATATTACTTGCAGATTAGGCAAGGTTTAACATCACCCATAGGAAATGCCAAAGCACTTCACAGGATTTCCTGGGGCAGACACAAGGGGCTGAGGGTGCAGGGCTGTTCCCCAGAACTTAGGCTGTAAAACTACTACAGCAAAGAACTATGAAATGCTGTACGTGTCATGGATGTACATGAAGTGGATCGGGATGGGAGGAACCAGATACAGAAAGAGGAAGTTTGTCATTTGTACGCAGAGACCAGAGAAGAGAGAGAGAGAGATGGTTTGGTTTTTTTTTTTTAAAGAAACATATCTGTAAGTAGTTAAGACTCCCAATAAATGAAGAAAAAGATGATGTCTTCTGCCAAAAGCTATCTTGATCAAGGATATCACAATGACTACTTGCAGTCTAAATCATTTCAGTATCTTCTTACTGAAGCCTCTTGATTTTCCAAAGCAGATGCTTAAAATATTCTATAGGCTATTTTTGCTGGTATGACTGTACACAGTAAGGAAATAACTGGCAGACCCAGGAATTTCTGCACCTAAGAATGTGGCATGTAGAAACAGGAATTAAAAGGACTGCAGCCTTCAAAGTTTTAAAGTAAATCTCACCTGTTTGGGGGGAAGAGCATGGTTTCGCTGGCATTCTCACCCCACTGAAGGTTTTATGAGTGTTCACAGCACCAAAATCACATTAACACTTTGGGGAGAACTCCTATATTTTCTAAACACTCCTCTTAATACAACAGTACTGAGATTACATGAAATAGCACTTATTCCTGGTACTAATGTACACATCAGCCTTTCTGTAAGCTGAAATGCTGGTGCTGTGCTGCAGTGTTTCTTTAACAATAGCAGTATTTTTTAAACTGCATTTTATTATCTCCTGGCAGGTAGCAGCACTGGAACTACACCAGTCTTCGTTCAGAAAATTTTCCATTTCAGTTCAATAACCTTCTGAAACGGGATCCTATTCTTACTGATTTTCCTCATTAAATTATCCATTTATTGACAGATTTTTCACTCTTAACATGGCAAAAATGTCCAGACCAGAGCAGACAGATCCTTCACAATGTTATTACCACTTCACCTGAACAATATTTGATTCAATAACTCAGTTAATGTGAGCAAAGTGCCTTGGAGCACAAGGAGCTCTATGCATTATCCCAAAGACAATTTTTGGTAGCATGCATAAATTCTTGAATGCAAGCTTCAGACTGTGCTAGGAAGCTATCCAACAGTTGTCTGAATTCTAAGCGTTCTTTTCTGTAAACGCAATCTCTACACAAAATAAAAAGCAAATCAAAAGGGAATTAGAAAAGACTCAGGAGAAAGTATTCTAGGCAGCATGCAAAATGAAAATGAGGAGTGACTTGGCAGGCAAGATAAAACTGAAGAGGAAATGGGTAAAATGGGGGAAGGGAAAGCAGAGAAGCAGAAAGAACAACATAAACGTGAACAAAAGAGTAACTAGAGATGACAAAAGGAGAGAACTAGAGCAGGTAAGTATTGCCATGAGTATGGCAAAAGAAGCTTGAACAGGTGTTTGTATGGCCCAAGAGCTATCCATCCATTCTCAAATAGCATACAAATAAAGAAACAGGCCTGCCACCCACCTCCCCAGACCTCTAAGAACAGGAACCCAGCTGGGACTCTGGCAGAAGAAGGACCCAAGACTGAAAGCATTGGAAGCTCCATCCCCTTTCCACCTACATAAAGACATTTATGTTCAGCTTGCCTTCTGTACTCTTTGACAATACACAGCTTTTCTGTCAAACAAAAAAATTATGAAAGCCCTTCAAAGTTGCAAGTTCATACTTAAATAAAATTTAATGCCAGACTAAGGCCTGATGAGGAAACAGACAAAGGAGAGGCATGGCACTGCTTTTAAGCAGTGTCAAGATGCATTGTTTTCTCCTACCACAGATGAAGTTAAATTCTGATAAATTACAAGGCTCACCAAAGAAAGAAAATGAATATTTCATCCTCTATAGAAAGAGGACAGTAAAATGGCAAGAACAGAAACTAACTGACAAACAAGGACTGTATAGACTTACAGAGCAAAGACCTGAGGGCTTGATACAAATCTTCCTGAACTCAGTACAAACTTTCTATTGACCTCAATTTATATTTATTTTTTAAATCAAACCTGTTGACATTTTGGTATATAACCAATCCAGAACCAGTCTACAGGCAGAATGTAGAAAAAAAGCCTGCAAGAAACTGACTTGGGGGCTTAGCAAAAATCTCTCTTATCCCTTCACAATACATCACTCATGCAGAATTTTTTCTACATGCATTTAACTGTCACATATAAACAGGTTGTTACAATATAAGTATGCAATGTGACAAAAGCGATAAGCAGCCTTCTTGCCTTTGACCAGACATAAATACAGATACCATAAAGTGCTTATGTACTTTACACAAAGGACAAATACATATTACAGGTAACATCTTTAACACCGCCCCCCCCCCAAAGAGTCCATCAAAGTTAAAAGGTGCAAAAAAATAACATGCATTATAAAAATGAGAGGCTAAGTTTGGGAGGCTGAAAGAGTTATACAACAAACATCTAGAGAGTGGCATATTCCTCCTTCCCAGGTGTTGCAAGTATTTTTCCCTTATAATGCCTCAACTGAGCACTAGCTAAGCATATGCTTTGTTCCCCCTGCCCCACTAAAAAAGTAAACTAAGTAAACACAGATGGGCTGTCTTTAATCCAGATACAGTAGACCTTAAAAAGTACAAGACTTTCATGCAAAACTTGGCAGACCCCTTGTTAAACAGCTAACTTACTGATATCAGTAAAAGAAGAAACAAATTACTGACCCATTTTCTTTTTTCTCTGCATGCTAGCAATACTGCTTTCAGCTTAACCTACTTCCTAGCACAGACAGTGCTGCAAGAATGTCCCTAAAGCACTGGACCACTCCTATTTCTTAAGGTTTTCCAACTAGGTGTATCATTGCAGCTGGATGAATTGGTTCAAGAATAATCCAAAATTTAATGGAACAGATACAGTAAAGACTGTTCTCAAATGCTCACTGTGCAATAGGAAATGACAAAACATCAGAACCTAGTAGCTGAATAATGTCTTATTTCCTGCTGGTAATTTTGAGGTAAGAACAGTTGTGCTCTTCAAAAATGTGGGGAAGAGACAAAATATTCAGGCAAACCACTTCTTATAGAAGATCTAACACAGTTACAGAGACCAGAGATAGAAATTTACTAAGACTATCTCAGCATCCCTGCTGGTTGCCTTGTAACTGGGAATGAGAACTGTCCTTGTTTTTATACAATCCTGGGAACAGCAGCTTACACTGAGAACTTCCTGCTCTTTTCCTCTGTGGTGGGCTGACCTTGGTTGGTCACCCTGTACCCACCGAGCCGCTCTCTCATTCCCCCTCCTCAGCAGGACACAGGGGAGAAAGTACAATTGAAAAGCTCGTGGGTCAGGACAAGGACAGGGAAATCACTTACCAATTGCCATCACAGGCAAAACAGACTCGCCTTGGTGAAGATTAATTTAATTTATTGCCAACTAATAACAGAATAGGATAGTTTGAAACAAAAACCAAACCTAAAACCACCTTCCTCCCAGGTTCAACTTCACTGCTGACTCTTCTACCTCCTCTCACAGAGAGATGGGGAATGGGGACTGTGGTCAGTTCATTATGTGTTGTCTCTGCTGTTCTTTCCTCCTCACGCTCTTTCCCTGCTCCAGCATGGGGTCCCTCCCATGGGAGATAATCCTTCACGAACTGCTCCACCATGGGTCCCTCCCATGGGATGCAGTCCCTTCAGGAGCAGACTGCTCCACTGTGGGTCCCCCGTGGGCCACAGGTCTTGCCACAAAACCTGCCAGGAGCCTGCTCCAGCACGGGCTCTCCATGGGCTGCAGCTTCATTTGGGGCATATCCATGTGCTCCGGCAATGGGGTCCTCCATGGGCTGCCGTGTGGATATCTGCTCCACCGTGGACAATCCCTGGGCTGCAGGGGGTCAACCTGTGCCACCATGGTCCTTCCCCACGGGCTGCAGGGGAATCTGCTCCGGCGCCTGGAGCACCTCCTCACCCTCCTTCCTCACTGACTTGGGGGTCTGCAGGGTTGTTTCATTCACATTTTCTCACTCCTCCCTCACAGCTGCTGTGCAGCTTTTTTTACCCCTCCTTAAATCTGTTATCACAGAGGCGCCATGAACATTGCTGATGGGCTCAGCTTTGGCCAGCGGTGGGTCTGTCTTGGAGCCAGCTGGAACTGGCTCTGTCCAACATGGGGGCAGCTCCTGGTGTTTTCTCACAGAAGCCACCCCTGCAGCCATCCACTACCAAACCTTGCCACACAAGCCCAATACATCCTCTTTAATTCCTGCTCTGTCTTCTTCGGATGTATGTCAACAATGCACAGTTGCTCTGCTTACTGATCCAACAGACTTCAGTATCAACCTTTGGGGCCCACGAACTCCACTCTGTTGGCCTCAGTGAGATAATCTAGGCCACTAGGATGAAAATATGTTTCTAAGCCATTTCACTGGAACTAAATTCATTATTCATTCTTTCCACTACACTTACCTCAAGCTAATTTTTTACAGTTCATATATTGCTTGCCTGTAAAATTAGCCCAAATGATGTTTTTCACCTCTGGTGAATAGCATGCCTCTGCTGGAAACCTGTTTCCCAGACAGTTACTTGCAACTGAACAGACCACTCCACTTACGTGGTCCTTGAGAAAACACTTATTAGGACATGGCTTTGTAATTAGAGAACTAACTACAAAACTGAAATCATAACTCTACATTCAAAGCCCAGATCAGAGGCAAATTCCCTGTAGTTTAAATAAAGCCAATTTCCCTAAACCTGGCTTTAGTTTCTGTATTTGTAAAATGGGAATTACAGCATTTAAATGCACAACTGTAGAATAAAAAGGATAATTACTCAGCGTATGTAAAAGGCTATGTAAGTGAAAATCTACTAAATAAAGAACACAGAATCTGAGGTAAGGGTCAAAGACAAATTAATAATGCAGGACTCAACAACCAAGTATATTTACTAAGTTTTGTGATGGGAATAAACAATTTACTTGCCCTTCTGTATCTGTTAAGTACAGAGAGACAAAGGAATCTTGGGTATGCTGTTCCTGACGTTCTTGTCCAAGAACAGCATGCTGTCCTGCAATATTATTTATTTTTAATAGTTTTTGGCAAAGCAAATACAGATTTGGAAGAATCAGCATCCTGATGGATGTGCCAGACCCTCCTTTATCAAAACCAGTTCTGTATTTCCACTGCACAAGCACATCCTTATGCAACACACCTTCCAGCACACCGACTCCACTTATCTCTGTACGAGTGCAGAGGAAAGTCTGCCCATACATTGTATGTTGCAGGCACAGGACCATAAAACCAAAATTGTAGAGTGCAAGCAGCAGCCAAGGAATGACATTCAATTCCAGACAGTGCTTTTCCATGGCCTTGTTACAACGTACATCTCCAGAGCAGCAAAGGGAATTAAACAGCCATCACTGCAGGAGAGCCTGGCTGAAGCCTGCAGAGCTAGGTCAAGGTTCTTCTTCTCCTCTTGGAATTGTGTCACCAAAAGAAAAAAAAATAATAAAGAAGTTGTAGCCTTTTTATGATCAACAGCTGTGTACACCCAAAAAGCAAATGCTGTAATTTAAGAACTGTAGTACCAATCTAGACTGAGAAGCATTTTCATATCACATTAATATAGGTTATAGATGGACAGGTAGCTTAAAGAGTTTCTTCTTTTTGCGTTGTAAGATACAGACTTCAATAATCACACTCCATTTTTTAAAAGCCAAACAGAGGAAAAATATAGCAATAATAAACAGTATTTAGCAGAAAGATGAGGAAGAAAAACAAAGTATATGACAGCTAATACATTTAGAATCATCTTTGTGAGAGTCAGTAAAATTCAAAGGTATGTTGTTTTGCTATAGCTGTTGGCTTTGCAGTCCACAGAAGTATAAGATCCAAGAGATAAAAGAGAGATGAACATAAACATTATTTCTGAGAAAGAGTGGGGGATTAACAGTCAGGCTTAACTGGGCTTACAGTCAGGGTTATTCTCTGAAAAAAAAAAAAAAAAAAAAAGAGAGAATCATGAAGAAGCCCAACAACTAACTTAAGGATGGCATCTAGTTATACTTTTTGTTTAGGTGTAAGGAAATTTTACACTGAAATTATTATTTTTCCCCAGACGCCATGCTCCAGCTAAGTCGCTACTTACTGGAAGAGCTACAAGATGAAGCTTTCCTACACAGTTCAAAACTAGACAAATCTGAAAGGTCCTTTCTAGCCTTTTATGAATCCTTTCATAATTTCACAGTGTAAAATACTCGCACATTACAAAAAAAGGCACTAGAAGACAAAATCAAGCAACGGTGGCAGGAGGCCTGCATGATGAACTAAGAGCTCCTAGGGAAACTGAAACATAAAAAGGAAGCGTACATGAGGTGGAAGTTGAGTCAGGTCACCAGCAGGAATGTGGGGACACTGTCCAAATGTGCAGAGATGGAGTTAGGAAAGGTGAAGCCCACCTGGTGCTGAACCTGGTGAGGGCAACAAGAAGGGCTTCTACATGCACATCAGGAACAGAAAGAAAACTAGGGAAAATGCAGGCACACTGCTGAATGGGGCAGAGCATCAGGTGACAAGGGGCATGGAAAAGGCCAAGGTACTCAATGGCTTCTTTCCCTCCATCTTTACTGGTAATATTTGTGATTTGGGTTTGTGTGGTGGTTTTTTGGTGGCGGGGGAGAGGCGGCAGGGCGGGCTCCTGTGAGAAGCTGCCAGAAGCTTCTTCCCCGGCTGGGAGTGGGCCCCGCCTCTGGGCCAGGCCGAGCCCGCCAGCGACAGCGGTAGCGCCTCTGGGAGAACAGAGTTAAGAGGGGGAAAAAAATCACTGTGCAACAGCAGCCAGAAGAGAGGAGTGACAATAGGTGAGACCCCCAGGTCAGTGCAGAAGGAGGGGGAGGAGATGCTCCAGGCGCCGGAGCAGGGGGATGCCCAAAGGAGGCTGTGACCCCGTGGGAAGCCCACACTGGAGCAGGCTGTGCCTGAAGGACTGCACCCTGCGGAATGGACCCACGCTGGAGCAGTGGAAGGACTCACGCTGGAGAAGTTCATGGAGGACTGTCTCCCGTGGGAGGGACCCCACGGTGGAGCAGGGGAAGAGTGTGAGGAGGAAGGAGCGGCAGAGACAACATGTGATGAACTGACCACAACCCCCATTCCCCGTCCCCCTGCGCCGCTGCGGGGAAGGAGGTAGTGAAGTTCAGCCCAGGAAGGAGGGAGGGGTGGGGGGAAGGTGTTGTAAGATTTGGTTTTACTTCTCATTATCCTGTTTTGGTTTGATCGGTAACAAATTAAACCGATTTTGGTTTTTTTCTGGAACCAGAGTCTGTTTTTTGCTCGTGACCATAATCGGTGAGTGATCCCTCCCTGTCCTTGTCTTGACCCATGAGCTCTTCATTGTATTTTCTCCTCCCCATCCCACTGGGGGGGAGCAGTAAGCAAGTGGCCTCACAGTGCTTTGTTGCCAGCTGGGCTTAAACCATGACAGTCCACCAAATCACAGGTCCCCGAGACCACTGGGCAAGTCTGGAGCAAGGAGGAGTTACTCTCAGTGGAGAAGGATCAGATTAGAGAACATTTAAACAAACTAGAGAGACACAAGTCCTTGGACCCTGATGAAATGCACTCATGAATGCTAAAGGAAGTTGGCCAAGGTCATTGTGAGGCCACTCAATAATATGTGGAATGTCATTTGATCAGGAGATGTTCCTTATGATGGGAAGAAAGCAAGTATTGTTCATGTCTTCAAAAAGGGCAAGGAGGAAGAGGATCAAAGAACTAAAGGCCAGTCCAGCTACACCTCTCTCCCTGGGAAGGTAATGAGCAAATAATTCTGGAAACCATTTCCAAACATAACAATGACAAAAAGACATGACTGACAGCAGCCAACATGGATTTACAAAGGGGAAAACCATGCCTGATCAACCTGTTAGCCTTCTATGATGACTGGCAATGGGCAAAAACTGAAACACAAGGATTTCCATTTAAACATAAGAAAAAATTATTTTGCTGTAAGGGAGACTGAACCCTGGAACAGGCTGTCCAGAGAGGCTGTGGAGTCTCCATCCTTGGAGATACTCAAAACCCAACTGCACAAGCTCCTGAGCAGCCAGCTCAGTTTGACCCTGTTTTGTGCAGGGGGGTTGGACTACACAGTCTCCAGAGGTCTCTTCCAATCTCAGCGAGTCTGTTAAAAAGCATTAAAAAGTCATTTTCTTTCAGTGGACTCTGTTCTGACATCTTTCACAGATGTTTAACTCAGGCGCCTATTAGTTTGGGCTTGTAAGTGATTTATCTGTGCTCCTCTCAGCCACCTCCCACTCAGATTTGTCACTAAAAATCCACAGTCCTTCCTCTATCAAAGCTGTCCCAGACTTGGAGATTTCAGGGATTCTTTAACTTTGCATGCATGTTACACAAAGGACATATACTTTTCTATTTCACAGAAAACATTCAGACATCTGGCTCAGAAAGGTATTTCAATATAATCCCAATGACTTACCTATTTAAATTTAGCAATGAGCTAGTACTTTGCAGAACTGGACTTTTAACACACAGGGACCAAACTAGCACTTGCTGTGGTCCTTGAACACTTCCTAAAACCAGTGTGAGCACTAGGAGTCAATGGGGCTCAGAGTCCCTCTCAGGGTCAGACTTTCACCCCAAAATACCACACCTACAGGTTGATAGATATGTACGGTACATATACCGTATGGTGTAAATATATAAACACACACATGCATCCATACACCCCTCAATCCCATATATATACATACATATATATGCTCCTCAGAAGAGCACAGAAAGATACTACAATTAAGAGCAAGTTGAGTACAGAGTGCCTTAGCAACAGTGTGTCAGACCTACATTGGTAAGCCATGGAAACAGTTTCAAATTAGAGAAATTTGAAGCTGATGACATAAATGAGGGCTCAAGTCAAGGGGAGTCCTGGCTCCGAACTCAACAGTGGTTTCATTCTTAGTCTCTACGCTCTCCAATTAGCCACACTATGAGGTGTGGCAAAGCAGCACCACAATCAACTACCGGGGAAGAAGGCAACTAAAAATCACAGCAGGGACTTTCTGGTGTACTCAGATAGGGAAACCAAGGTCAAGCTGGATCAATGTACTATATAGATCTTGAATGACTATCTTTTCTTTTTGCTTGAAAAAAGCCACAGATGAAACCATCATACAGGAAAAACCCAGATAACATTTATCATCACTAAACAACTGCTATGCAGAATGTCATTACTTTTACTATATGAGGTGAGATAAATTTTATCCTGCTATCAAATGATAAGTATTTACAGCTCTCCATAATGGTTTACTAGGAAAAAAGATTGTAGAAGCGGCAAACCTTTAAGCCTTTCAACATCTGATATACCAGGAACTGGATTCGGTCTTCAGTTAGTTTCTCGTGCTTCATTATCTTACTCAAGTCTGTTCCCATAAATGGCATGACAAGGTAACTTAGGAAAAGAACAAAAAAAAACAAAAAAAAGGAAAGAAAAAAGGACAGAATAACTTTAATTTGTTAAATAAATTGAAACATAATTGTATGTTATAGTTCAGTGACAATATTAAATTATAAATCATTTCATTTACCAAGCAATTCCCTTATCATCCCCCTGCCCTCCAAGTTTCTCTGGTTTTATCTGTTTTGTTATGATAAAGAGGTATTGCCCAACCCTGTCACTGAGTATGGAAAGTTGCTAGTTATCAGAAGTGTGCAGATTCTGAACTAGTTAGAAAGAACATAACCAAGAGCCATGTGATATCTCAGACACCTACAGAGAAAACGAAGACATTCACGCAATGCTATGTATCTCACAATCATGATCATAGCATTGAACTAGTAGCAACCAAACTGCCTAGATGGTTCATTTAAAAAGACAAGGTCAGAGCTAACAGAAATAGAGATGATCAAATTAGAAGGCAACAATAACTTCCATTAATTTTCACCTGGGATCTTTGGTAGTTAGTACTGGTAAGGGATGCTAGCAATAGAAAGCTTGAGAATGCCATCCTGGCACTTCAAGGCTAATCTTTACTTAAGATCTAAAACTGTTCTTTACATTGCTTGTAGTAAACTCATCCTTCAGAGTCTATTCCTAAAGTCAGGTCTGAACAGAGCCAGAGCCAGAGCCAGTTGTATCTGGCACCTGAGGATAAAGTCATCAGTTTTCCTCTTCTTATGAAGACAAGCAGAAGCATTTTCATGAAGGGAAGAATTAGATATGATCATTGTTTCATAGCTACAGATTTTATTATTTAGACTTAAATGGGTTTTGTCTGGTTAAAATATGCAAATTATAATTCTGCTGATTTCTACTATTAAACCTGTATGAAAGTTTTATTTATTCTATTAGAATTGTAACTATAAACAAAATAGAAACTGAATATAAAGTCATAAGGGAGATGGGGCACTGATTTAGTCACTAAGACTTATAAGTAATATTTTCAACATTTCCTAGGTACCAAACATTTTTTCCCACACAAGCATGAGCAGGGAAAGGACTCTTCTTTCATAAAGTAGAAGGGACTTTGTCTTCAGTCTTTGTTAATACATTGACTGGTAGAGTAGAGGAGCAGGAGAGCAGAGTGGCAAGTTGAGGAGGAGCATGCTCCCCTCTAGACAGGAGGGCTAGGAGTCAGCTAAGAAACCTCAGGTCTCAGACAAGACCAACCTTAGAGACAGGCTCTGGTGAAACCACCCACCTCGCTTCTGCCGCTTCTAACCACAAATCTGCTTGAATCTGATCTTTATACAATAGGCCACAGACAACATCTCATGACTAGTCAGCAAAAAGAAAGTCTCCCTCAAATTATCCATTTCACCTTAATTCACAAAAGCTGTTTCTCCATTTTAATTTTAAATGTACACACATCTACCTCTCCTCATCTCTCACAGCTTGCCCAAAGTCTTGAAAGCAAATTTTGCCATAGGCTCACCTGTTGCAGTTTCAGTTACAAAAATGCCCCTCCTATTTGACTTCCACCTCCAAAACTTGAAGGAAGATTTTAGGGTCCCATTTAAAACACAATGCTTGAATGCTAATCATATACATGTGCATTTTATCCCATATGCTACGTAAAATGCTAGCACAATAGGCAATATAGACAACATCCTTTTTGACTCAATGATTTTGACCCAAATCATCATTAGGAACACAGGATCCATGTTTTCTGTACTTAATTTTCTACATTTTCCCATCAGATAGCTTGCTTTGTTAACATATAAATATGCAAGGTTGTTTTTGAAACATAGCTACATTAGATGAAATCCAGAACAGTTCTACGAATGTAACATGAAATCTACATTAAGCCCAACAGGACTTCTGACTACTGTTTATCTAGTGACTCTAATTCACAAAAATTGCAGCAGGATCCACAAGCAAAACAACAGACATGCTAAATATCTTGAGTCTGAGATGCTGCAAAAAGATCAGGGAGATGTATATGCCTGGTGCTAGAAATGATCTATATCCTGTGCTGTTTGGACCACTGGACTGGGAAACCATTCAGGGAGTACAACAAACCACAGCGCAGATAACCACTAAAAAAATTCATCAGCATCGGCAGTTTTGAATTAATCCTTGAATTAGGATGGAACACACTGGAGATGTGTTGCGTAGCAGGCATCATTTTCAGTCTACTTGTTTGGGTTAAGAATTGTCTTATCATTTGGGCAACCTGGGCCTTAGGGTAAGAAATCAGTACTTGAAACTGCCATTTACTAAGAGCTGAAAGAAGTACACACCGTATAAGATAGGTAGCTGGTTCTAATGACAATCTGAAAACCTCAACCTACCAATTCTGAAGTTGCACTTAAGAGTTATATTAAGTTGAAATTCAGAAAAAAAATCCATGAAGCAACAATTTTGGAATTCTCCATTTAAAAAAGCAACAACCGTTCCTCCTGCACAAGCAATGATGCCCTGCTCGCAAACACAAACAACTCAGAACTTACAAGTCATTAAACTTCTCCAGTGTTACGTCTGGTGTGAACACATCCAGTATTCCAATGACCTAAAAATAAGGGAGAGGGGAGAAAAAACAAAACATGGATTAATACTGATTTAACACAAAAAATCCTGAACTGCATAATAAATGAAAAAATATAATAAAAAATAATTTCCATAGTGAGACATTAGCTACAGGCATAAAGATGGCAGAAAGAATACCTAAAGTAGCACCTAGGAACACCAGGATTTGTTATGTGTTAAATTTTGTAACTCTGAGGGCTGTTTGACCCTGTGATAAAAAAAATGTATTTACTTGAACAAAAAGTTCAGAAGCTAACAGTTTTATGTAAGAGGAGAGAGCATCTTTTTAACTTGAACCACTGAAGTGTTGAAAATAAACCAGACAAATCGGTTTATAACCTGAAGCAGTCATAAGTGCTATTCACTTAGCTGGGCCTGCTGCCTGACAATGAAGAACACTTTAAACATCTTCTAATTTCACTAACAGTGTAATTTAGGTACATAGACTACAATATCTAATGGGGAGTACAGAGAAGAAACTAGAACTAAACTGTTTTTATAAAGAGTAAATTATCAAGAGCTTAATATGATTTACTATGCCTTATACCTTAGCTTCTCCTTAAGAGTATTTTTTGTCAAACTAAAGCATTCTATCACTCAACAGAGAAATAACAATCTAGTAAAATGGTTTTCCCACCACAGTTTTTTCTACTAGTATGGTTTTCAGCAGAGCTATACCAACTGACTAGATGCGTTATCATAACTGCCAATGCTTCTTTCAAGCCCATTAAACACTGAAAATTAAATATACAGAACCCGATGCTCCAAAAGACGTAGCTGGAGTTGTCTAAAGCCAGATCTCAGCATGGATGCTGCTTAATCCAGGCAGTGCCTAAATAGCACAGGCTTTTCAAGTTGCTTCTTTTCTACTCCTACTACTAATTCAGAACCATTTCTGTCTGCTCACAGGAAGCCTCCCAAGCCCTGGACTGCTCATGGTGTTTCCCAGGTGCAGGCTGCCTTGACAATAGGGGCACGCAGGGGTTTGCTGGAAAGCAAGCTAAAAGACTAATAGCCTTTATAACTTTGTTCAGACCTATCTCCACGGCCATACAATTTAAGCACATCGGATTATACATCAAACTAAAGCTGTATAAAATTAGAAACTGCAAGAAAGGAACTAGGGGTAATGGTGTATTACGTTGTCTGATATTACCATCAAAACACTAAAAGGAGGACTGAAAAATCCACTTTGATAACAGTCAGGATGGATTTTGGACGTTACTACTACGTCTTAATTACTCCACAAAACAAGAGTTCTTTAAAAAAAAGTACATGTAAGTAAAGAGAAGCAAGAGCAGAAAAGCAGGAAAAAAATGCAAGAAAAGAAAGGCGACTTCCTTTATAAAAATCTCCAGCTGTGATGAAATCCTTACTGCATGTATTTTTATCTTTTCCACATTCAGGACGAATGACTGCAGTTAGCCTGGATATTATAAAAATGTCATAATGATGAACAAGATAGAAAAACTAATAAAGACAAAGACAGAAAATTGCAACTCTTTCTTTGTAGCCACACATATGTTTGAAAAAAAATCACTAATAATATTTTCCCAAGGACTGTTATACAAAACTAATTAAATAAGAATAATATAACTACCATAAAACAATGTTGTTATTATTTGAAGTAATAACCTCAGTGCTAACGTTACGGCAAGAATTTTTTTTTAATTATTTTTTTGCACAACCATTTTACGTAAGGTTTTCCATTTCTATATGGAGGCAGGGAGAGAGAGGAATTAGGAAGTTGTATGTGACATCAGTGGAGCATAATGCAGCTCTACGGGCATTTCCTAAGGCAGTGTGTGCACACACACACAGAGCATACACAGCCAGAAAAGTTGTGTGCTCTCCAAAGGTTTCAGTATTAAAAAGAAGGAAGTTAACGTTTTAACAGTAATCTTATCTAATATGCACTTCTTTCCCTATTAAGCCCCACTTTTTCAGAAGTCCTGCTTGTTTTCCTCAAGGAGGTATTTCCATGCCTTCATTTACCTAAGCAAGAAATGTAGGAAAATAAACTCCATCACGTCTGAAAGTGAAAGACACAGGGACGCCACAATAAAAAGAAGGGACACAGCAGAGAATGAAATAGGGTGGCTGCTGTACCGCATCCCTCTGTGCACCAAGGTGGCATCAGGCGCCCGCTGTGAAACACAGGAGCATGAAGAACACGTTTCCACGAAGAACACACCAGCCCCAAAACACACTTAATGAAGTTCACTAACATTTTACTGTTTCTCTATTAAAGTAAACAGAGTTCCCTGTAGTTAATGCTGCCTGATATACAATATATATTACTTCTGAGGTAAGGCTGCAAACTCACAGACACAAGCTTATCATTGCAGCAAATCCTCTGCAGTGAAGAATACCACCGAGACCAACGCTTAGCTCCCACTGAAGGGAATTTTAAATAATGAACCAGAAAACTCTTTTAACATGCCAAGGATTTCACAATACTTCTTTTCCTGCTCTACAAAAGAAGCTTTCTAAAAATCCTGAAATCCATTTTAGTGTCCAAAATGGTAAGACATACTAATAGTTAATAAATTTAAATATAAAAGTGAGGGACCCATTTCCATTTCCTCAGTGATCTTTATTTAATACCTGTGCTTTGGGATGATTTTCCTGTACTGGAACAGACTCATTAATATTTCCATTTAGGTCACAGCTTTCTGCAGATATGTTAAGCACAAGGGGGTACAGGATAAAATAAATTCTCCGAGGAAGATACAACTCCAGCTACCTCTTCAGGAAAAGGAAAAGAACTGGACAAAGCGTAGGAAAGTCCCTCCTTCATAATATCATGGAAAATCCTGTCTGTCTAAAAGGCTCTCAACTAAATACAGTATTTGTAAAAAAACTTTATGATACTGAAGGTCCCAGCACAAAAGTAAGCCACCGTAAAACAATTACAAGAATTGTTCATTTTTTCATAGTGTGGCCTATACGAAATGTAACAGAGGTATCTCTGAAACCTTCTGTAGCTCTATTTTTTTGGTGTTAATTCAACACATTTACTATCAGAGATGGAAGCACAGCTGAGGAACCAACCCAGTACACTCTGCGATGGGAATGAAAAGCATCTGTGGAAACCAGCAGCAGCACTGCCCTTTCAGGGTCTCATTTTTTCCCCCATTAACTCTCCCAAATTTCTCAAATTAATTAGCCCACAAAGGATGCACCTTGTTTCCTACCGCCCACCTGACTGAAAACCAACGAGGATTTCTGCAGCCTCCACTGAAGCACCTTTCTTGCTCGTATCTCAAGGAGAGAGTGTAATACTGTGTCTCTCCCATCTTCCTGCACAGCAAAGCCACAGTAACAGCAAAACTACCCGACTACCAGTTTAACGTGTTTTCCACAGGTATGCCTTTGTTCAATATCTTTACTTTGTTGATTGTGTCTCTTCCCTACGAAGCCAGTGGGGGGTGGGTGGCAGTATCTCCAGCCTTTCTTATCCCTATCATCTGTCTGTCCCTCCCCCCCCCCCCCCCTCCCTGC
>NW_010973199.1:1448949-1455876 GCF_000737465.1 Haliaeetus leucocephalus
CCTCTCTCCCCCCCCCCCCCCCCCCCCCCAAGACATTTATACTGACCACCCTGATCAACTTTAACTACTGTCAGCAAATAAATAACAGCTTTGCATTGGTAAGGTGGTTTCTGCCTTTCCCTTCTCAGCTGCCTCTTTTTCCAAATGTTATTCCAGCAGTTGAACACAACAGCAAAGAGCTCCTCATCTCTCTCCTCCCGTGCGCTTTCATGTGTTGGATTACTTTTATTCAAGGACCGTTCCACTGCATTTCTGTAAAGGAAAGTTTCTGATGTAAGAAGCAGCAGCACATCAATGAAAGACTCAGATCTTGTATAAATTAATAAGTAACATAGGTTATGTCTCTTATACAGTAAGTGCTGCTTTCTTATGCACGTTACGCATGAAAACACAGTGAAGTTGAATGACTTTGGCACTCGAGCTACAAAAGCAAGTACATTTTTTAAGAGAGATCCCTGATGGGGTGCACTGAACTACATATTATGCTGCATTAAATTTTCTGCAGGGTTAGCTTCAACTTCATGTTCCTGTGCAGTTCCACATCACAGAGCACTTGCATCCTTTTACTACAATAAGAAGTCTCAATCTTTTTAAAATTTTAACTATCCACACACAAGCCTTGCACCACAGTCACCTTTCTTCCTTGCCGATTACTGCTACATGACACAAGGGATGCCTGCTGATGGACTGAGAACTCCTTTCCTTTTCTACTGCCAGTCAGCACACCGGCAAGCACAAGACACAACCATGAGCATCACCACACTCTTCTTTCAAGGACCCATATGTAGCACTGGACAGATCCAAATCCTGCAGACAGACACATCTTCATCTCTGGACTGGATGGCAAACCAAAGAGAAGGTTTAAGTTTCAGTGCTGTCTTCCTTATTTTCATTTATCGGACTAAGGTAATCAGTCTGCTTTATTAGTACCCAAGGCTAGGTTGTAAAGAGATGGCTATCAGCTGAAGCCCAGCCTAGGTAAAACACCTATTAGGCAGGCTTGTAAAAATAAGCAGAAGTGACAACCGATACCACCATGTTGATTTATTGGCTTTTGAGTACTAAAATAAGTGACTCTGGTGTCCTGTTAACTCCCTAGCTGTGCTAAGCTTTCAGCCCACAGAAAGGCAGCCAGGAGTGTTTCTCCCCACAACCTTTTGACAGCAATAAACTATCCAGTTATAACTGTATTTTTGCTTTAATAAGGACCCATAAGGAGATTTGCCATCTCCAGACAGGATTCCCGAATTACACTTTACCGTCACTTGTGTACCCAGAGGATGTGAATTTTTAGTTGATGCATTCCTGCAGGACTTGCTGCGGGAAACCTCTTCTAACAGTGAGCATGCTTTCATCTGTAAAGGCATCACTCATCCACAACTCCCTTGTTGGTCTGTTTTTGTACACTGCAGAGGCTGTTGCTCTTCTAGTGCTCACGTCAGGGTGGATGAACTGCAAAAGGTGACAGTTTTAAGATTTTCTCAACCAGGAACACAGACTGCCCCACTATTTTCTCTGGAACAAACTCCTGCCTTGGATGACACTGTGTAGGTGTAAATAAAAAGCCTAACATTTTTTCAAAATAAAGAAGTCAACAGAATTAAATATTAGCCAACCTAAAAGTGAAGGCCTGCATCATCCTCAGAAATATAACTGCAGAGAGACAGACAGTTTGGTGTCTGTTGGATACCTGAGTTCCTTCCAAAAAGGGGGCGGGGGGGAAAGCTACATGGTTCTCATAATGCAAAACACATACTGGTCTTCAGATGTGGGAATACACCAGAGAATAATTTCCACTCAGAGCAATGAGTGAGAGCATAATATAGAGTACCTTTAAACAAATACTGCAGTTGCCTCTTACACACAGGGTTTCCAGGAAGAGAAAACATCTGTGGAATATTACCCAACCCAAGAACCGTTTAACGGGCATTTGTCAAAAATTTTATGCCAGAAACACATTCAGAATCTAACTTGGTAAAATTGCGTCAGAATTCCCATGGGTGCTTATATGTATACATAGGTATACACGTATGTACACATACACATGCATGTACCACACTTTGATAAAATCCGCACTCTGTACTGACACAAGACATCAGCACGAGCCGCTGCTTTTCTCTCCCTCTCTTCAGTGCCATCTCCCCTGCCAGCTATTTTGCACTCCTGCTGGAAACTTTAAAACTTCTGTTAGCAAACTGGGAGGTGAGAAGGGCACCAGGACTGGACCAGTACAAGCCACTGTGCAGTTGTTTCAACAAAAGGTGGGTATCGTGGTATCACTTCCAGTCCAAGTGCATAATAAAATCCAAGTTATTTGCCAAATGAAACTAAAGGTTCTGCACCTCCACTTACTTGTCTGGGTTTAGCTTTGCATACACAGCCGTCTCCATTAAATTCAGAAGAATACATGAATGCAGAGCTACACAAATGTTTGAGAGCCAAAGCCAGGGCCAAAGATAGCATGCTGGCCATATTTTCACTGTTACTGGTTTTAAGTCAGAGCCGTAACAGATAGTTTTAAGGGTCCTCACTTTAACTGAACTTGACAAAAAGCAGCACTACTGAAAAAAAATTTCCTAAAGGTAAACAGCCTGGTCTTCTATACAAGATGCAGCAGATGCCAAAGAAATAATCGAGCTGCTAAGGCTGTAGTGGGATGAATACTTCAAGCTAGCATGAAAAAAAAACCACCAAAACCAAACACAGTGCTCTCTTCATTCTGCTTTAGCTGTTTTTATACCTCATTTTCACACCATTCCCTTTCTTGTGCCAGAATATCTGTTTACGCAGCTACAGAGTGATCCGGCAGCTTATCCCACTGGAAACTAACTTTTCTTTTTGGCAATGTCTGAGGAATTGATCTGGGTTAGACTGCTTCTTAGGCAGTAGAAGTAGTTTATGATGTTTGTGAAACATCCCAGATGCTCTCAGATTAAAAGGCCTACAAAAAAAATAATGGATACCAGTGCCATTAAAGACAGTGATTTATCTCCTAACAGCCAGGTCTTGTCCTCTTCACATACAACCTCTGCCCTGTGGTCCTCAACACCATTTCTCCCCTGGATTTGTTTGCAAAGGGTTGATGAGAAGTCTCACGCTACCAAGTTTGCACAGTTTATATAGAAATATTCCTCACTACATTTAAGTAATGTCCTGCTTGACAGCCATTAGGGAGAACAAAGGTCTAGCATATATAACGAAAGATGGTCGTGCCAGCAACCAGAGTTGCCTCCTCCTGAAAATGTCTAAATAGACAAGCAAACTGACTTGTGAGTTAGCTTCCTTACAAGGTAAAATAAAATTCCAGTAAAATTCAGTAGGATGACTCCTGTATTTGTTTTTACAGGACTCCTGGTCATCCTACAACCCTTCCACAGTAAGGACATGAGCATGTTCCTCAAAGGCTCTATAATGGAGGTCATCCAGGGTATTAAGCAGAAGTTTTCCTCCATTTTCTTCACTGAAGCATGACACACTGATGAATTATATCACTGTGGCACAGGTTTAATGGTATCTCCTGCTACCTTAATGGAGGATCAGAGATGCTATTCTTAACACAATGTGTCAGACCACTACAATTTCTTCCATCATTCTGAATACAGCATAAGGTTAAATAAACTATGATAATGTATTGCTACATGCTTAACACAACACTTCCCCGAAAGCTATGAAGGGCAGAGACGGTCCATCAAGAGGCAATCACGGTGAAACAAACAAAACATCACACTCTTCATGTAATCCAACATGAAGTGCATCAAGATTACAGAAGTAATTTTGAAAGAAAAACAGTTCAGAAGAGCAAATTGAATGCAATTTTAACTATCGAATAAACAGAACCTTGAAATAGTTTATATCCTGAAGTAGGAAAAAAGCAAGATGAAGATTTGTACTGGCCGATTAGTGCAATGTTGCAACAATATCCCAAGTCTAATCCATTGTGGCAATACCATCAGACCAGCTATCACACCCCATGTCCTCTACATACTTAGATTACCAACACCTAAGACAGAGGTAACAGTGGCATCACTATTTTATTGTGGTCTTTGAAACAATGACTTCAGTTTGATTAATTTTTAATAGCAGTTGTACCTAACCAGAAGGATAGATAACTGCTATTTTTAGAAGTATACTATAAATTGTTAGTTAACAGAAAAATCAGGAAAGATACTTCAATCACTGTTCTATTCTATTAATTCCTGCTATAAGGAGATATGCACCCACCTGAGTGGCGCCCATTCAAAACCCCATGGCCAGACCCACAGAAGCCACGATGGTAATGACAGAGAACAGGCAGCTGTCCTGCCACTACTGTATATATCATCAAAGGCGTGCACAGCACACCGGGGGCTGCTGATGGGAACGGGAAAGGACCTTACTGTCTGCCTGTAAATCCATCCTTTGGTGGAAATATGCAAAAAAGAGGCTCTTTGACAGAATGGTGGTGGGTCAAAGCGGGGTGGGGGGGTGTGAAAATCCTGACGAGGAGCGATACTGCCACTCTGGTTTAATTTTGGATGCGTGGAGTGGCTAAAGGAGTCTCCTGAGATCAGCACAGGGACTAGAGATCCTAAAAGGCATTGTTGCTATTCCTAATTCACCATGGGTGAAACAACTGACAGAAGGGTGTGAGGCTGGGATGGCAGATGGAAATTCTCCTGATGGGTTGTACTGCCATGTCAGCCTCATCACGGACGGGTGGAGTAGCCGGCTTCTGCCTCCACGGTGCCTGTGAATCCCTGTAGGATCATTTATTCGGTCTTTGTTCTCTAATCAGTAGATGCCATAATTCATGGTAAAACTCTTCCTCAGTACATAGACCATATTCTTCTCTCAGTGGCCCAAACTGTTTCCTAAGACTGTAAATTATTCCCTTCCTTCATATATACCGATTTGTAACTTTTACAGATTGTGCTGATGTTCCCCAGAGAGCATCTTCTTCTAGACTCTTTAATTATCAAAGGAGTCCATGGAGGGGTTCCAGAGCATTATCCTGAAGGGCATACACCGCATAAAAACCACCAGAAGTGGAAAATGCTACCCAACAGATTATTCTGGGAAATGGAAGAAAAATAATCTCAAAATTCTGGACACAGTTAGGAGCTTGGCAACTGCACGAGCTGCTCTGCTCCCAAATGTTCAGTAAAGAAAGTGCTGAGAGTATGAAAGCCCATGCATGACACAGAAGTTCCCTGCAAACGTTAACTCTTTAACATATATACAGCAGTGGTTATGAAGCAGTTACTTCAAAGGAATCATCAAGTAAAATGGTCAAATGTATTAAAAGATTCAGACCAAAATGTTAACAGGCACACAGGTTCTTAAGCCTACAAAAAGGTCTGTTTTTTTTCTGGACAGTCAGGATATCCCACAGATTATTCTTCAAAATGAACCTAGATATCGTTGGTACTCACAGTGTTAATACTGTAACGTTAAATGGCAATGTCTGGCTATTGTTATTACCAGTTTCTCTCATCCTCGCTTTCGATCTCTTAGCTTTCCTTGAAGGCCATCATGAATGGAGCTATGCTCTAATCTCCTACATTATTAACATTTTAAACCAGATTCTTATGCATAATTTTAACAACTCCCTCCAAACTCTCTCTTTTTTTTTTTTTTTTCCACATGCATTCTTCATGAACAGCATTTAAAGCCCCTACTGTGATCCTCCAAGCCCACCCTGGGAGCCTTCTCACCTGGAATCTGTGCCTGGATTCCACAAAACCTGTTTTCACACAAATGTCTCCTCCTTCATTTTTTTCTTAAACTGTTAAGCACTATTGGGACTAAGTATCTTTATCTCAATGACACTTTCAACACTTCTTTCTATGGCTGTTCTTTTGCATTATGTGGGAATCTGTGCAGAGCTCTGTATCCTGTTCTCTTCTTCCCAGTAAACTGATTTATTTAGTCATTCATTAACTTCTCCTGTTTCACAGTACAAGCCCAAAACTTTCAAATGTTTCAAGAACAAAAAAAAAAAAAAAAAAAAAAAAAGGAAAACCCTACCCCCTCCCCAAAGATATGCATGTGTACTATAGTCATCTTCATGCAACTTCAGAAAAAAAGAGATGCTGGCACCCAAGACCGACAGGCACAGACCCATGCTCTGCACTCTCCTGCACCTCACAGGAACATAGTGATGGAGATTGTAATTTCTGGTCCTTAATCTCTCTCGCTAGCTCTGAGCACAAATTCCACTGTGGTCCTAACGCTCCCCATCCAACCTTTCCTACATGGAAGCGAAGTGGCATTTCCCACAGGACGTTCTAGTTCGTGCGAACTGATGTTTGCAGATAAAGGACAGACAGACAAAAGACAGACACACAGGTCTTGCCCAAAGACTCCCAAATCCCATGCAGCCACACATCTGCCTTGTCCAACTCTGCACAACTTTCTTTCTGGTTTAGGGGTGTGTAAGCTGTGGCCTTCAGGGGGGATATCTGCTAACGACCCGACTCACGTTTTCGTGCTTCATGTGTTTCAGGAGGCGCAGCTCTCGGTAGGCTCGTTTGGCGAAGAGTTCAGACTGAAACGGGCGGTACAATTTCTTAATGGCCACTTTGGTGCCACTTCTTCCATCGATGGCCGAGCTTTACGGGAAAAGGAAGAGTTTGGTGAGCGCGGACTGAGGCGAGACCGCAAACCCTGCCACCCCGCCGGCGCCGGAGAGCGGCCGCGTCCTGCCCTGCGCTGCCCAGCCCTCAACCTGCGGCCAGCCAGGTGCCTGCCTGGCCTCCCTGTGCCAAGGGAGGAGACCACCTCCCAGAGCACTTCGCCTGCAGCCTCCCGCGTCGAGTTTCATCCCTTTAAAGGGCTGCCAGGCCCTGTGATGAAAAGTAGCCAATTTTCGAAAGCTTTAAAGAGGAACATCTGGGAAGGAAGAAAAAAAAAAAAGCAAAAAAGCAAACCAAAAACCAAAAAAAAAAA